>NC_091124.1:59665000-59820000 GCF_040183065.1 Periplaneta americana | reverse complement strand
ATAATAATAATAATAATATGATTGGTATAATGGATGTCTGCAATATCGGTCTGGCTGTGTAACGTGGCAAGTAGTTTCGGTTTTTGTCATCAGTGGCAATAACATACACTTAAAATTTCAACATATTCTCGATAGTGTACATTGAGTTGGAGATCTTGTAATGTTTTTGTCTATGGACAAAACCAAGGTTGTCAAAGATTTTACCGGGATTCTCTCGTTTCTCCCTCTTCAGTCCGTCAACACTCTCGAAAATTCCCCCTTCATTGTCATATCGTCTCGACAAATATTGCACCACTTGTGTTCTCGTGACGTCGGATCGGTCTTCCACCATGCTGGGTGGTCGTTGCGGTTTGTCCAAACATTGATAGGTGGAAGTGTCTGTGGATTCTAGAGGGCTCATAGATCTGCTTAAGAGGACGTGCCCACTCTTGTAGATCTATGAAGTACGACAGATCACCACCAGAGATATGACATACAGATTTTGTGATTGGAGAGATACGTAGTGTGCTGGATGGTGGAATTTTTTTCAAGCATTTTATAACATCTTACGAACTTTTAAGTACGGTGTACCATTCACAGGGACATTCAGCAATAAACAGGACGATACTTTACGTTCAGTATTTAAAACAAGTAAGTTCCAAAACAAAAAAAGACAAAATGGTATTCCATATTTGTGACACTTCCTCTCTACATGAACAGAATCCATCCGTAGCTCAACAATAAACGCTGTAGACAAGAAGATAGGCGACATGCCGGAAGCCACATTTTATGCACCAGTGATGCTGTAAAGCTGTATTTCTGCAAAAATCTTGAAATTGATATTTCACAGCACAGAACTACAGTAGAGCATCGATTATCCGAAACAACTGGGGACGGGGGATATTCGGATAACTGATTTTTCGGATAACCGATCATTTACGAAAACAAATTGTACCGGTGTCATAGGAGCAGTATGAAACAAAGAAACACTGATATTAAACACAAAACTGTACATACAGTATATATTTTGTATCACACGTCTTACAAATAACACAGGAACTTCTACATGGCGCGTGCGCAAATTTGAATTTTCTGACTGGAACGCTTTCGGTTGGTCGGTATTTGGATAATCGATGCCCTACTATACTTTCACTTTACACGTCATATGCTATAGTTAGAAAGTAAATAAATGCACAGAAATGAGGGGACCAATGAGAAATGTCATGAAATTGAAAAATTATTCTGAGTTAATTAAAATCTCATTTACTGGATTTCTTTATTTTATTCTTAACTCATAGTCTCTCTTCATAGTTGATATGTTTTGGCACAGAAGTGAGGTGCATTTTGCGTTTCAGTTGCTTGTTTTTGTTCCAGGAATCAAGACTTCGAATTGTTTCGCTTTACAACACTTTCAACAAGATATGGTAATGATCTCTATAGAAAATTCTGTAGTAATTTATGGACGCAATATTATACAATACAATAGACATATAAACGTCTTCCTTAGATCTTCAACTTATTTAATAAAATACGATATAATCCCAGCTTTTGAAACCAGCTACAACTAAATTACTAAATGATATTGTTACAGTCACTCTACGTAACAATGAGCAATAAATGTCAATTAAGAAGTAGAATATACAACCGAAGACAATGCATAATGTGTTTCAGATAGCATGAATCAAAGGATTTGAATATAATGACGAGAAAAATCTGAATTGCTGGATGAAATATACTTGTGACTCCTCGGCTAACGCAGTAAGCAATAAAGGGGTTCTCAAGCTCGTGTTTCCCTACTGGAAAATAACTCATTGCTTTATAACCAGTTTGAATTGAGTAAAGTTTCACCTTCTATCCTGTTTGCTCAGCGATTATCAATAATATTGAGGCTAGAGAAAGTAGAGTCTCAGAATTAAACGTATACTACACAATTAAGATTCGTTAACGTCTAAATTAGTCTAGATGTGGTTCTGTTGTGAGACTACATATAGTTAATTAGAAAATGAGACTGAAAGTTTACGTAGTTTGGCAACAGCGCATCGCCAGCTCACCTACGAACACACAGGGTTGTTTCCGATCTCTCACAGCGAATTTGAATGACATAATGTGCGTCAGGAATCACACCGATAGCTGAATTGCGGCGAGAGATGACAGACCAGTAGTTAATGATTTCATAATAAGAGTGCACGGTGTATCACAGTAGCAATGCCCAAGAAAATCAAGCCTTTTTGGGAGGGGTACATAACAACTCTTTCCGATGACAAGTACAGTTAAAGTCATAGGAGCCTGCAAAAAGCGTAGTTTCGTTATTTCCAAGAAAGGCATCTTGTGTGTACCTAAAATAAGACTGGCAAAGCTGGGATGGGATTAATTCCAGAGTGTAAAAAACAAGCAAATCCACCCCCCGTCACACGTCGCCGCACCCCACGAGATGATACAAATTACTTCCATTCGAGCTTTACCAATCTTATTAGAACAGAAGATGCCTTTCTTGGAAATAACGATACCTCGTTTATTGCAGGCTTCTTTTATTTTCACTTAACTGTACTTGGCATCGGAAAGGGTTGTTATGTACCTTCCCCCCCCAAAAGGCTCGATTTTCTTGGGAATTTCTGCTGTGAGTCTCGTGCACTCTGACTATGAGATCACTCACTACTGGTCTGTCACCTCGCGCCACAGTTCAGCTGTCGTGTGACTCCTGACGCACATAATGTCATTCAAATTCGTTATCAGAGATCGGAAACAACCCTGTATATACGAATTCAGGACTGAATAGGAGCATTCAGTTCTTAGTCAATGCAGTAGAGTAGCCATACTTCTAATGGCAGGTAATAACGATATCTGTTAATATTTTAATTTAATTTGCAAGAAAACTGTCCATTTTCTTTGAAAACTGAAATGGGATAAATGAATGACAAGAGTAAAAGTCAGAATCGTACGAATAGTAGAACTACTTATCGAGTAAAACATTGTTAACATTTAGGATTTTTAAGGAAAGTACTCATTTGGGACTAATATGGTATTATGATTGTTTGTTCTACTCTATCGAAAAAATAAGTTGTTAAAATCTGTACTTTCACCCACTGTAAGTATAATTTTTATGTTTATAGCACTCGAAAGTTGATTATTCTGTTCGTCAGGTGCACTCTTTTAATTATTAGTAAGTGTGATCTGAAATGTTTCTAAAGTTCTTTTGTAACGTATTGAAGAGTTTTATTTTTGTATACATTTTTCAGTGCACAATTTCGAAGTCTGCCATGTACTGTATTTCTGAGCTCATCATTATTGGCGGAAATTACAACCACTAAACTTTACAGGGCGGAAAAAATCGTGAATCGTAGCAGTTATGAAAAAAAGTCCTACGAAAATGTTTACAGAAGAAGCCGTGTTTTTCCTAGTTCATGAGAATTTATCGAATGGATTGTATATAAAAGTGAATATGTAATATAATATAGTGTAGTATAGTTTAGTTAAGTTTAGTATAATGTAATGTAATCTTGTTGTTTAGCCAACTGTCCGAATACAGGTCTGAACCTCACAACTGATATAAAGAAGGACCATTTATGAGCAACTAGGCCAGGACATAATGGGGTAGGTTGGCAAGCTCTTTTTCCCCTCCATTGCATACATCGCCGATTAACTACATATTACACTGGTAATATAATACAGAGTGTCTCAAATTAATGTATACACTCTTTGAAACACTATTTCTCGGCATTGAAGTCAAGCAAATAGTTTTTGAGGGTTATGATTCAGAAGGCAGTGGAAAACGTAGAAACACGTTCATCTGTTCACATCATTATAAACAAACCTGACGGTAGTGTGGTTATTATTCGATCAACGTAAATGTTAATGGAAAGTGGTGAATATCGATGAGGTTCAACGACATTGGAGGGTTGAATTTGGAACACCACCACCAACAAGATCAACAGTCACGAGAATTCGAGACAAGTTTGAAGTCGATGGAACGTTACGAGTTGTTGCTGTATTGAACTGGTTATTTCATTACAAACGATCAGTTCCATATGGATTTAGTCCTTTTATGCTGCGTATACGCAACGTTACGAGTTGTTGCCGTCTTGAACTGGTTATTTCATTACAAACGATCAGTTCCATATGGATTTAGTCCTTTTATGCTGCGTATACGCAACGTTACGAGTTGTTGCCGTCTTGAATTGGTTATTTCATTACAAATGATCAGTTCCATATGGATTTAGTCCTTTTATGCTGCGTATACGCAACGTTACGAGTTGTTGCCGTCTTGAACTGGTTATTTCATTACAAATGATCAGTTCCATATGGAGTTAGTCCTTTTATGCTGCGTATACGCAACGTTATGTGTTGTTGTATTGAACTAGGAAGAGTAATTTTCTGTCATTCTCATGGTATGTCTAACTTGAAAAATTAATGTTTCGAGTTGTTTACCTTTTGAACTGGGCTGTCGCGTCGATATGAAAGTGTATGTTTATTAATTTTTTCAAATCATATTATTTTCTGTCTTCATCTGAGTTAGGAGATGTCAGAGTGTTGTTAACTGGAATAGGTTAATTACATGTATAATTGTATGTTGTAAAGATTGTTTTTAAATGAGAGGGTCAGAAGCGAAAGGGTATAAGTGCAGTTAAGATATTTGTGAGAAAATGTCGTTGAAAGTAGTCTACTTAAGATTCCGTAAATTCCATGAATTTTTTTATTTGCATTTTAGTGTGTGATGTGGTTAAAAGATATATCCCTTTGCCACTACAATTTTAAATGTTTTAGTTTTCCTTAGAATGCACTTGACTCATATTCTTAGAAATGTCATTTGTACCTTTTGCTTCTGACCTCGTCAAATCATATCTTTATCTGAGTTAAGTTTATATCAATAGCCTTGATAATTGAACTAGTTAACTTTTTGTAGCCTTTTAATGTTATGTTCTAAAGCAGCGGTTATCAATACAGAGCACCTTCGGGCTAGCGTCTCTTACCCGCGCATAAGACATTGCACTGGCGTGCATCCGTGGCTGCTGGCGGGTATGCTTTCTATCTCTCCCTTCGGCACGACGGATCATATTACGTTACGTTGTCCACATCTGTGAAGTAACGGCTAGCACGTCTGGCCGCGAAACCAGGTGGCCCGGGTTCGATTCCCGGTCGGGGCAAGTTACCTGGTTGAGGTTTTTTCCGGAGTTTTCCCTCAACCCAATATGAGCAAATGCTGGGTAACTTTCGGTGCTGGACCCCGGACTCATTTCACCGGCATTATCACCTTCACCTCATTCAGACGTTAAATAATCTAAGCTGTTGATAAAGCGTCGTAAAATAACCTACTAAAATAAAAAAAAATCATATTACGTTGCACTTTACCCATTTCAGCGACAGCTGACGACTACTGTTCTAAAGATTGTTTTGAAGTCGCATCACTAAATTTTAGCGTGGACAGCATTTGAATTCCATATTTCGAATTTGTATCCAAATATAAAGCTGTGATAAGGACCACTTAAAATCACGTGATGTAAATCTGTGATTGAAGTGTATAAAATTGAGATTAAATGCTTATTCAACATCGTAGAGAAGAAGAATAATAGGATGGTAATCCTGTTGTATTGCATCCTGGAGGATTATGAAAAACTCGTCGGTAACAGTAAAATCTATCTGGTAGCTGACTTGCTCGTGATGTTATGTTGTTGATATATTGAGGAAGTGTGCAAAAAAAAACTGGTATTATAACAATAAGCATTAGCTTCCCACACGCTACTCTTACCATAGTTAATAGGTATTACCTTCCTAGTTAATACGATTGTTCACTGAGTGAGAGAGACTTCCTGACAGCCTGGAGGCAGCGCTGTAACCTGCCAAGGAACTGTCTCCTTTATATAAACTGTAGGGCATTGTTAATTTGTCTTAGGAGTAAAATCTTTACGAGGAAATTACTTCCAAATAAAATTAAACTCTTGTGAGAAAATATCTTAACGATGTGATGAAGTAATGTATCAGACACATTCCTTAGCGAGTTTTATTTCAATTTTGATATTATATAAATGTGAGAACAAGGAAATAAATTCCTGCGAAATATGAAAGAAAATTCTGCAATAAAATTGCGATCATCATTGTAGAACAATTAAAAAGAAGTACAATTGCCTAGTTTTCAGTGTTAGGTTTGAGTCTGTTATTTATTTTATCCTTTAAGATGTAATAATGGAAGAAAAAACCGTGAGCTACAGTAAAACCTGTGTAGTACTTAACTGGAGGGAAATTATTGAAATTACGAAAAATTCAGAACTACGTATAAATAAGGTTTGAATATAAGGTAATTTTCGAATTACTAGGAATCAGTTAGCAGAACGTACATAGCCGGCAGCACTTTAAGATTCTTTTAACCTGTCCAAATTTGTTCTAATCAATAGAAAGTGACTAGCATTTTAATTTTTAATATAAATACACTTCCATTCATACATTCACTAAGAAATTTTTTTCTTCAATCATGGCCTCAGACTTTAAGATATCTTATTTATTAATTTTTTATATTATACTCTACATGTTTATTACTAAACCTCTTGCAATTCTAGTTTTTGGGAGGGAGATTTGGCTGAACTTCTTTTAAAAATTTAACTTTGTCTTCTAGCGATTAGTTCCTCCCTTTACTATTATTCATGACTTCCAGACAAATACTAAGTGACCTGCAACTGTTTTCAAATGTTTTGAGCCTGTCTCGTGAGAAAGAAGATAAGCTAACATGTGTAGACGGATATGCTGGCTCTGTATTTGCCTGGGCTGTATGAATTCGCTGCTTTATCGGTACCAGTCGCATAATCTTGAGAGCACTGTAAAGAGGCAGCCTTCCTTACTGTCACACGGCTTGTATGTTCCTCGTACCCGCAGCTGACCTTGAGAATTGCGGGAAGTTATTAAAATGTATTTACAGTCATAGGAGAAATCATGTGAAGTTAAAAGAAAAGTTTATTACGTATTAAAAGAAACAGAAATACGTACAATTCAAATAATATTTTTAAAAATTACTACTTACAAAAGCGATTTGTGCGAGATCGTGCGTATTTGCTTGTTTTCCCCACAGAACCAATACGCGGTAAGTGTGAAATACCACATTCAGTATTCTCAACGTAACACACATAATAATTTCCCTCTTCTTACCGCTTAAGCGCGACATTCATTTTACTACTTTAGGCTTTTAACATAGTAATAATCAGGGAAAGGATTTATATGTAAATACATATTTACTTATAAAGCTAATATAATTTATATTTTGCATTATCTTTATGTTTCACAATGTGTAGGGTTGAAAAATCCTACTTTTATTTTCCATATTTTTCCATATTTTAGAGTTTAGTACATATTTTCGTTAATTTCCATATATTTTCCATATTTCATATAAAACAGTCCATATTATATTAGGTTTAACAATAAAACAAAACAAAATTCCATTAACTTTTAAAAATACATTTCAACAATAGAGATTTAAACACATGTTCAGTAATCCCTTTAACATCAGAGTTATTTGAAAATTAGCAGTCCTATCAACAATGGGAAAGTAAGTTACAAAACTGTATTAATTTAATTTAAAATTTTTAACAGACTTCAGTTGTGCAGCTCAACAGTTAAATGCCAGTCAGAGTACACATAGGTTCAGTTTTGTAAATCATACTATAAAGACGGTAAATATGCCAAAAGTACGTCATTCAGTCAATTTAAAATCAAAACTAACAAGTTACATTTCAGAATTTAAAGAAGATGGTTTATCAACTGACAATAAAATATTATTTTGTAATTTGTGTCAGTGTGCAGTATCATCTACACAAAAGTTCCTGGTGCAACAACACATTACAACTAGTAAACATCAGGCCAACAAACAACTAAATTCCAAGCAGAGACAATTGTTTTTAACACAACCAACAACATCGAATGTAAGATCTGAGTTTAACATCGACCTGTGCCGTTCTCTCATCTCTGCTGATATTCCTCTCTACAAACTAAAGAATAAGGTCTTCAGGGAATTCCTTGAAAAATATACTCAACATACAATCCCGGATGAGTCAACACTTAGGAAGACGTATGCTCCATCCATCTACGATGAGACAATACAGAAGATAAGAGATGAAATTAAAGATAGTTCAATTTGGGTTTCCATTGATGAGACTCCCGACAAAGAAGGTAGACTTGTTGGTAATGTAGTTATCGGTTTGTTAAGTGAACAATATTCTGAACGAATTCTTTTACATTGTGATGTTCTAGAAAAGTGCAATAACAAAACTATAGTTAAACTGTTCAACGAAGCTATGGGTATCCTGTGGCCAAAGGGTATTATGTACGATAATGTGTTATTCTTTATTAGCGATGCTGCCCCTTATATGGTCAAAGCTGGACAAGCATTATCTGTTGTATATCCTAAATTGACTCATTTTACTTGTGTGGCGCATGCATTTCATCGTGTGGCAGAAGTGGTCAGAGACAATTTCCCTAAAGTAGATTTGTTGATTTCATCAGTGAAAAAAGTATTTCTCTAAGCTCCCAGTAGAGTTAACGTGTTGAAAGAAATGTACCCTGAAATTCCATTGCCACCAAAGCCAATTTTAACTAGATGGGGTACATGGCTAGAAGCAGTTGAATATTATGCCGAACATATAGACTCTATTAACAATGTTCTCCTTGCATTGGACTCTGAAGATGCAGTCTCAATTGATACTGCGAAAACAGTTACCTGTGACATAAGTGTGAAGAATGACTTAGCTCACATTCAGCATACATTTTCATGCATCATAAAAACGCTAAAAAGTCTCCAAAATAGGCACCTTTCACTATCTGAAAGTTTTGAAATTATAAATAGTACTGTGGAACAACTGAATCGTGGTAGAGGTAAAGTTGCAGATGCAGTAAGAGCTAAGGTGGACACTGTACTTTCAAAAAACCCTGGATATGAAGAACTACAAAAGGTTGTTGCTGTGATGAGTGGTGAATCAACATTGAAGATTAACTTGGACTTATCCCCAGCAGACATTGTGAAATTGAATTATGTACCAGTTACTTCTTGTGACGTCGAACGCTCTTTTAGTCAGTATAAATCTATCCTCAGAGACAATAGAAGAAGATTCACTTTTCAGCACTTGAAAGAAATGTTTGTAACCTATTGTTATGGTAACAGACAATAAAAATTGTGTTTTGTTGAAACTACATTGGAAGATAAGGTACGTCCATTATATTTTTTGTTTAGTTTGATTAAAATGTACCAATATTTAACGTACATAGTCATTTTTTTATAATTTTAAGTCCATATTTAATTCCATATTTTGGTAAAAATCCATATTTAATTCCATATTTTGGTAAAAATAACTACATATATATTTACATATTTCATATATTTTTAGTCCATATAAATCCGTTCCCTGGTAATAATTATACATTGGAAACTTACCACTGCAATTTCACCTAAATTGCAATGTTAATTATTGTTTTTAAATATTTGCAAAAATTAAATAAAGTCTACTACTCCACGAAACTTATTGCATTCCTGATACAAGTAACATTAAGGAAGCCGTGAAAAAATCAACAAGATTCCAGATGCCGATGCTATTACTGCAATATGTTATATAAATAATATTGTTAAAATATTAAAATGAAAAATAAATCATTACATAACCTTACCGTTTGTTTTAAGTTCGCATTTATAGACTAGGGGGAAAAAAAGACAGACGTATATCACGGCCTGCTGGAGTACAGTAAACACAGAAAACATTTTATAGCAACAATGTTGAAGAAAGATATTTTGGTTTTCCGAAGTTGCCGTCATTAAACAGAAACCAACATGGAGATTTCATTGCAACTAATTAGAAATTCGTCTTTTAGGTATGTAATAAACGATCTTCGTACAAAATAATGTACGATACACGAGCAGTATGTTTGTTTTCATGTTCTCGGAAATTAAAAAAGCTCAACTACGTTTCGCTTTTTCAATCTTTTCCTCGAACATGAAAACTTCAACATACCGCTCTTGTAACGTATATTACTATTACGTACAAATCAATTGCTTACAATTCAGAGTTGCTAGTCAAATGTAATTTTGCAAAGATCTGTGCACAATTACCTGGAAACCAGAACTACATAGTCGTATAAATGAGTTACGTACAATCCAGGCTCTACTGTAAATACAATCACTTGAGTTAAAATTTGTATTATTTTTGACGTGAAAAAGTTGAGGCCCCTTTTAGAAGCTAGTAGAATTATACAAAATTGTGCGTTGCAATAACGTTAATTTGTCAGTGTATAGGGTGTAGTTGCTTTTGATTTATGCATTTTCAATTTCACGGCGAAAATTAAAAAAAATAATGTATATACTGTATGCTTTTGGGGATTACAATCCATATGAATGTGAACTCAATCTCTGTAAATGTAACTTATTAATAAACTACTTTGTTAACAGAAATCCAATTTGTGGCCATGATATTATACTACTTTGACTTCTTTTGATTGATGATACATACGGAATCGAAAGTTGCGACTCTATCGCGCTAGTAGCGATTGAAACTGTCATCAGGCAATCTGTATATGTTCAACAAATTATTGGTTCCTGCATCGTTACAAATTTTAAAGTATTGCATATTTCAGTTCACTCCGGTTTTTGCCCTCGTTGAAATTTCGAACGTTATAGCGTGAAAGGAAACGTGCTACATTAATTACACAAGCCAGGCTGTAGGTCACGTCATTCAAGAGCAAATTTTGTCAAATAATGTTTTTATTGCGGTCAATAACCTGTTGAAAATTGTTAGTTTTTCGAAAAAATGAAATCCTGTATTTGGAAACGGTACTAACATTACATGAGGAACATAGTATCAAAGTTAGACAACTCCATTTTGTGCGATTTCGAGATATCGATTGTTTCTCATAGAATTTTATGTGCTGAATGCGATTCTGTAACTGTTTAGGTACAAAAACGGACATAACTGAGCGAAAATAGCACTTAATTGTGCGCTTTAGAATCAAAATGTAGACGACGCCATTGTGGCTTGATTTCAAATTAGGACAATTCCTTCAGTAGCCAATGAGAAACCCACATTCATACCAACTTTTCCCATCACTCATCGCGAATCCAACATGGCTGATTGTTTATATAATCGGTTTGTGGATGAATAAGTACTGTTTTACGTAAATTTGCTTTGAAACCGAGTTAGAAGAGACTTAGATTCAAAAGTAGACAATTTCACTTCAAATATGGCTTCGTTTGGTTTCAAAAACAGACAACTCCACTTTAAATATGGTTTCATTCGGTTTCAAAAACAGACAATTCCATGACTTAGTTTCAGAGATGGACAACTCCACTTTTTAAACTTAAATTTCGACCTGAATATTAATTTTAATCACATTTTTAGACTGAAAAAATATTTCTATGACTCATGAGAATGTTTAAAAAAATGTACGTATAACGGTGACATTGATTCACAAGGATCTAGTCTTTCTCCTCGCCTGTAAAAAAGCAAAAGTGGAGTTGTCCAACTTTGATACCAAGCTCCTTACATACTCTTTCACTTTACTGACTTACAGAGAAATGGGTTTAATTCTACCTGAGTCACCCCTGGCTATAGCACTGCCGGTTTTCAATATCCACTTTACTACAGCTGTCAAGTGAACTTTGCAGTGCAAATTGCAATTTTATGACTAAATTACTGCAAAAACGTGATCGTAAATGTCTTATTCTGCACAGTCCTATAAAAACGCATTTTAAAACAATCTTATGAAATTTGCAACCAGAATTTTAATCAAAGTTTTTTTTTTTTTTTTTTTTTTTTTTTTTTTTTTTTTTTTTTTTTTTTTCCAGAAACCATCCGCAATAGATAAAAATCTTATACTTTTTGGCTCGTCATACTTATAGGAATGATAATGTTGTTGTTTATTGCCATTTCTGGCTTTGAGCCAGAGTCCGATTTAGGGTCTTACACGCGCAGGACGCCCTCTCCAGCCATTGTACATAAATAACAATATAAATATATTTACACATATGAAACTATTTCTGGCATAAGTGCCAGTAGGTGTGTGAGTGCAGTGACTGATTCCTTTTATTTTATGTAGACCTAATTGGTTAATTTGTTATATTTGTAGGGGATAGTTAGTATTAATATAATAAACATATGGTACATATCAGGAATGGTGAACGGGAGAAGAGTTCGGGGTAAAAGATATCACCTGATAGACAACGTTAATGTATTATTATGGGGAGATTAAGAGGAAAGAAAGAATTTGGGAAGAATAAAAAATGCTGGGTTTGCAGTTAAAGGCCTGCTCTTGGGCAGAACACTGTGCATGCATGCATGCATACATACATACATACATACATACATACATACATACATACATACATACATACATACATACATACATACATACATATATGTATTTTTTGTTGAGATTTTAAAGTTTCCCCTTCCGGTGGCAGAAGCGTCTGAATGGTTATGAAGACTTTCATGGGGTAGAGTTATTTTATTGATCTGCCTCTCTGTTGCTGTCGTGTGTCCTCTCAGACAGTATTCAAATTTCCAACACGTGTTTGCGGTTTTGTTTGTGTGTTTTAGTTTGGTGGTTGGGGCTGGTGGTAATTGTAGAGGAGTTTCTCCAGTGTTGTTCTGTTGTTTGTGTTCGGTGGATTTGCGAAGATGTGTTGTGTATATACGCGATTTACTGCCGAATGTGTGTATTTCCTGTTTATGTTGTTTAGATGTGTGAAGAATGGCTTTGTTTTTGTCGTAGTGTAAACTGTGTCGTTTCTGGTGCGTCTGTGCAGGTGGAAGATTTGGCGGAGAATTCTTCTTTCGCGGGCTTCGAATTTTGATTTGGTCGTTGGAGGGGCTTGTATGAGGAAAGTGGAGGGATGTATGCATAGGGATCGAACCAATGCTTTGTATAGTTGGAGGAGTGTTTCGGTTATACAGCCAGGTCGATTGATGCCACTTAGGTAGCTTATTGCTCTGGTGGCTGCGTTATATTTCCTCCAGGTTTCTTAGCTACTTCGGTCCAGGAGAGTTTGGAGGTGAAGGGTATTCCTAGATATGTGAGATTGATATCTGAGAAGAAATGTAGTACAGCAATCCCCCCGTATCCAAAACTTACCACGGATAATATCATAACGAACCTCACAAATAAAGTCTTTTTCATATACATATCTATGATAACGTTTATTTGACAAATTACAAAGAATAAGACATTACAAAATGTAGCCTACGCAAATTAAATGAATTGCTTCAGTAATTGTTTCAAATTTAATTGGGTTTGAACCGGGGATCTCTCGATTTGCACTCGAATACTCTACCACTGAGCTATACAATCGTTTGGTTTTTTATTATAATGAGGGAAAACACAGAAGTGAGGAAGTCGTGGGAATTGAGAGTTTCGCACCCTCGAAGACCGCTAAACGTCTAACGCTAAGTTGACGTCATTGATGAAGGAGCCAATCAGAGCAATTCACCTCACGTTATTTCAATAGCGGAACCCGCTCTCTCTAGCCAGATAACGTGGACGTGAAGGAAGTTTACCGTAGGCATAATTCCGTGTTAAAACATGGCATATCGTTTGAAATTTACCACTCTGGATGATATTCATCTACTTATTCAAATTTATTCCCAATACTTTTCGATTGCTGGGCGGCCGGTTAGCTCAATTGGTAGAGCAGCTGGCTACTGACTGGAAGGTCCGGAGTTCGATCCCAGGTGGTGACAGGATTTTTTCTCGTTGCCAAACTTTCAGCCTCCTATGAAATTGAGTAGCGGGTCTTTCCCGGGGGTAAAAGGCGGTCAGAGCGTGGTGCCGACCACACCACTTCATTCTAGTGCCGAGGTCATGGAAAGCATGGGGCTCTACCTCCATGCCTCCCAAGTGCCTTCATGGCATGTTACGGGGATACCTTTACCTTTTTTTACTTTTCGATTGCTGGTAAAATTCATGTTATGGGAATAATAAGTTAATGAAGTAGTAAAATATCGCTGCAATCGAAAAGTATTGGGAATAAATTTGAATAAGGAACAAAAAAAGTTTCCTTCCTAGGCAGGATTCAAATCACGAAAGTCTTAGTTACCAGTGTATCGTGCTCTGGAGTGAACAAGGCTCTGAAATCAACTACAAGGGTCGGTCCGGGATTTTTTTTTATGCCACTAATGTACAATCATGACGACATAGTTGAAAATGCAAGGAAAAAGTTTTTGATGTCACTTTATTCACTGCTAAATAATGATACATTTTTCGGACGACATACTTTCCACAGCTGTAGGGTAAGGTAAGATTGCCTATATCGCACCACTTTAGCATTGAACAATACAGTTTTTATTTAATGCATTCCTTTACAGAGATACATTCCCAGAACATTTACCTTTGATGTAAAAAAGAATCCTTGAATTTGATTTAATATTTTTCAATTAAAATGACGGCTTCGAAACACATGTCAGTGGTGCCATTTAGGCAACTAGTTTCCTAAATAGCACCTGCGGTTTCTTAAATCGCACCTTTTTATCTGCAGGAAACAGGATGAAAGAAAACTTTTAATATTGAACATATTGAAGAGTATTTGAATGAATAATTTAATAAATGCAAATTACAAGTTTATTGAAATTAATGAAAAGAGAGTAACGCATCTTCAAATAAAATTGATAAAATAGAACGTAAATTACGTAACATTTAAACTTTCTGAATGCGTTTTTTATTGTTATACATTTGCCATGTGCTTCACCAGGGAGTTCAGACTGTAAATTGCGTCACCTTTTCTCCACGATTTTCTCGAAGCCACCTAAGAACTGCTTCATGATATAGCTGTCTGAAATGATTTGAAGATAGAAACATTTAAAGGCTGGGCCTATGAGTATAATGACGAGGAAGCTGAAACAGGAGCATACCATTTTCCCGAGATAACCTAGCTTCTAAATTTTTGGAATGGATCATACAGGTGGACATACAGAAGCAGCACTTTTTTCTATGGCAGGTTTGAGTGGCAAATAAAATGTTTGAGCTATCCGACAAATAGTTCACTGTTGATGTAACCTGACTCATAGCAAACAAATAACGATCCTGGAGGAGCACCAGCTGATAATGAAGGATGCACTGTTTGACATTTAAAAATTACCACAGGTGACACAAAATACCTAGTGCGCTTGTACAACACACACTTGTTGTATTAACGCCCTTTTCACCACTTGATATTGCACCCCACCTGATGCATTCCTAGTTCAGTTAAAATTTTTGGGGGCCTTCTTTTGTACGGTTAGAATTGCTACAGTTGCTCATATCGCATCGGTGCGAATTAGGCACCTACAATGTGGTGCGAATTGAGAAACTACGCCATAAGTTATTATTTCCTTCATTCTAGCTTATAATCACACATGTTCGAAAATCCTACTGAGTTAAATGTTCTTTAATACCTCTTTAAACGAACAACATCTTAAGATTATGGATTCCTTTGCATACAAATCCGTTATTTAGTTACAAAATGTTAGCTAAATATACATCCACCTGAGCGATTATATTAGATACACTATCAACACGCTGCTGACACAAAGAAGTGGCAGAACTCATGTGACATGGTGGAAGCACAGTCTAGTATATACAGTCACGAAGCTCAATACGTACTAAATATGCAAACATAGACAGTTGAAATACGCATCCATAGATAGTTTCTAACCACCAGGATCGCTACTATCGCCTCATCACAGACCCTTTCCCCAGCAGACGATAAAATGTATTGTACTTTCGATATCGTATTCTTTTGAAAAAATTAACACTTTCCTTCCACTATTGAAATATGAAATACATAAGGTTTATATATTATTTCCATAAAGTATATATATTTTATAAACTCACCTTCCTGGATCTTTCGGAAGAAGGATAACTCTGACCTCTTTTTCTTACAATATTTATAGTACCACAAACGTCTTCTTGTAGCATATTATTATTCAAATTATTGTATTTTAGCCATTTACAGTTATTACAACCGATAACGAACATTTCACAGTTTACACAACTTTTCACAACAAAGCGAAATACGGCACAGTCAATGCCTTTTCGATCTAGACCAGACCGTAATGTATGTTCGGGTTTTCTATTTCAGTGTATGGAGCTCAGTGAAATATTATATTATAACTTTATTGCGTATCATTGCTAAGTTTTATTTAGTGTAATTAAGTTCCTTTTACTTCTTGTTGCATAATATGTTGCAGAAATAATTACGAAAATGTGTTATTTTAATGTGAAGAGAATTTTACGTGTTAACATAATCTGTTCGCATCAACATAGTTTAGAATGGAAGCTATTTTCAGGTTCAATAAAAACGAATTTATATTGTGATTTTAATTTAGCACATCTACCTTCCTTAATTGTAGACAGAAAATTTACCATACCACTCCTATGAAATTAGTGTACGTACGATTGTGTTACTTCGTCTCTTAGGTAGTAGATAAATACAATAATTCAGTACTCAATTGTAGTATTAAAGTACATACAAATAGAATGTGACGAGTGACATGCTTGACATTATGTTGAATTATAATGTATAATTGCGAATATAGGAATATAAGTTAAATATAGTAAACATAACCTGTAATTTCCATATGACATAACGTACATATGTAGTGGCAGGGCATTGGAGACCAATAAAATTAGTACTAACTGGTACAGTAAACATAACCTATAATTTCAACATATCTAAATATTCGTGCGGTGCAACTGAAAATTATTGAATCGTGCATAAATGAATGTACAAGAATTTTGCAGTGTTTAATCGAAATAAAGGCAGGTAGGTCTATTACACATACGAACAACGTAATTTTCACACCGAAAATAATATTACACCTTAACTCGCAAGGAATTATGTCTGAAGTGTCTCCTAATCATTGTTTAAAATTTTATTAATGCAATTACACTACATTTTAGAGAAATATGTGTTACTCTTTATGCATTCCAATTAATTTATACGGTTGAAACGCCGCCCTTCGTGATCGGGTTAAGCGAGTCACATGGTCTGCCCAGCGAATAGGGATTATAAAGAATGGACACTTCGCGTCGGTACCTTTGATGTAGCTGGACTGATTTCAATGACCTTCAAGCCAGCTAAAGCGTGAGATTCTGCTTTCTCCCTAGAGTTGGCGCTGACATCACACCAGCTAGCAGTCGACACAGCGGAAATATAACACACATAATTAATACATCTAGGTACATTATGTACTCAAATAAAATAAATTGGATCCATAAAATAATAAATCCGTCATTAACTGTAATGTCTAGACTCTAGAGTTCCTTTATAATGAGAGTTGAGACGTTGATCCCCAACAACAATTAAAATATGTAATGATTTGATAGCTCTGAAAATGGAAAAACAAAACTCTTACGAGAAGTAAAACCATATACCTATATTATATTATATACAAATATTAAACGAATTCGATACTTAATTTTATAATGTATTATATTATTTTCCCCCATTTTGAATCATATTTAACACGAGTAAGTCCACTAGTTCACCAATTAATTATATTATTTTATAATATAATTTATGATATCTGAAATATAAAATATTATTACAACTAATTTGTCACTGAGAAATAAGGAAAAGCTGTTAACTTGAATTTATTTGAAGCAAAGCTTTACTGGATTATGCAATAAGGTAGGCGATGTTTGGATCCTGTGTCTCAACTCTATTCTCTATTATTATCTTAGCGTATGCTCGATTACACTAACCTCTAGCGATTGAAAGTGGAACTTTACGCTGGCGCACAGAGAAACAAATTCGCTCAGTGTCCATTCTTTATAATCCCTATTCGCTGGTCTGCCTTAGACCTATATTAGATCACGATGGCAGTGACACAGTCTATTGTTCCTAGTACTCACAGCGCTCCAAGCGGCTAGCAACTATCGCGAGAAATGCAAAAAATCACCCCAAGCTTTGTGACTGTATATAGTAGACTGTGGTGGAAGTTCATATGGTAGATTGTAACAATAGCACTAGATGCCACACTACTATAGTAATTTGTATTAAACTAACAGTGGTGCGATTTAGGAAGCGGTGCGATTTATGCTACTCTACCCTATATGTGTATCTGCTATAAAGCGGTGCGCGCTATATCGGGCTTTTACTGTGTCATAGTATTTTTCCATTTTGCTTCGCATGAAAGGTAACTTAAAGTCTTAAAATCCCTATCGCCGTATTGGTTCATTCTCTTCTATTACTCAGAAGCAAGTGCTGTACTAATAGCTCTCAAGTGAGTCTTATATAATACTGTTTAAGTGAGAGATTGCTTGTTTCGTAGGAGTTAAATGAAATACCCATCAACTTTTTGTACTCTCTCTCTCTCAAGTGTGTGCTTTATCTGTCATTATCTTAACGACTCTATTTCAAAAGACACTTAAGTACAAGCTCACCACGATTAGGTCCAAGAAATGAAACACGCCATTGTTTTGTTACTATGACTAATGTGCAATTTCTCGACTTGTACACTACAAGAAGTCGAGAAGGTGACCCCCGAGCTCATCCACTTCGCCCTTCGGCGGCCCCGGAGTCTTGACGGTCGATAACACGCGAAGCCGTGAGAACAATATTACCCTTATCTCGCGATAGTCCCCGGGGTGTGAAGCTGACAATACTTGTGCACTCTGATCCCGATATCTACCCGAAGAAACCCCCTTTGTGCACAGCGATCTACGTATTCCGCTTGAATCATGGGTTGTATCTCCGTCAACTCCCTTGGGAGGAAGAAGACGAGGAAGCAGCCAGTTTTATTACCTCTGTCCGCTCTTTCACTCTGTGATACTTGCTTCGCTACAGGTTACAAGTTTACGTTCACTTACCAGTAACTAGGTTGTTATAGTTTAAACTATGTACCAGAGAGGTCTCAGATAGGCGAATAATTACTTAACCACATTTTCAACCTTTTCAGAGGAGCAGAAGAAGTTAACGCAAAGAGTGTATCTCCTCATTTGCACATATTATAGTAAGGGCCACGTATGAACAATTTCTAAATATTGCCGTCTTGTCAGTGCTGCCAACTGTTACTAGATATCACATGATCCTACGTACTGAATGACTTATTTACTTACCGTGCTTTACCTTTATGTTGGAAGGTTATTCTAAATAATTCAATAATTTGTAACATATTTTCGAGAAAGGGATCAACATATTAGGTATTTTGTCTGGCAACATGAAATTCATTGGTTTGACTAAACAGTTGATTCACGAGACCTAACCTAAAAATGTATTTTGTTTGACCACATGAAATTATTAGTACTAACTCCGAAAACTTACCTGACTTGAATTATAACCACAACGCAACATATAAAATTACGATTATGTATTAATATTAATACTGATGTTAATTAATTATTAATATGTTAAAATTCCACTAACTTCCAATAACCGGCTCAGATATCTAGTACAATTTTAATTTCATGGAACTCCAGTACCGATAACATTTGTCTCAACTACCAACATACCAGTTACAAAATCACTACCATTTGTAGTATTTGTCAGTATCAAAATTCGAAACGAAGTTGGCAAAAGAAAATTCAACCTGCAAACTAGAAAATCACCACAATCCATTTGCATATGTATATTATATAGTAATGGGGGAAAAATGGTTAGGTTTCACTCTTGGGGTATGAAGTAAGCTGACCCGGACTATATAAAGAAATAGCGAATGTTATGTAAGTAACGTGAATGGCCTTACCGATTTTGAAAAGGCTTTCACCAAATACCTTACTATAATAATACCGGACAGCTGTATACTAACAGCATTGACGTGAGAGCGAAATGTCGCGGAGCTGACATCTAGCGGAGAAGTGTGGTATTACGACCACAAATACAAATATTTACATAGCGGGAATCGGACTATCGTTTTAAACGTGAGATATTAATGTGGAATAATAATATGAGACACTTAAGAAATGTTGAATAGTATTTAATGTAACATTATTGTTTTGTATCAAAGCTGCATATTATGAGAAATATTGCATACGTCGTATTACTTTCCGTAATTAATTGCTATATATTTTTCTTTGCTTTAGTGAGACAAAATTAATTCTGATATTAAGAATGAATTTAGAATAGCGCTTTATATACGCATTGCTGACAACTGCAAAGATAAAATTGGTAGTAATCTGATGCTTGTATTAATAAGTAAAGGCATGTGGACAACAATACGACGTAATTTTATAAAACCTTAAAATTTCCAATATAAACTTTTTAACTTCTATTCATTTATTAAGCCTAAATAAAAAAACTAATTTTTATTGTTCTATCAACACAGAGACGAAAGCATTAGGCCTCCTAAGGAATGTTGTTGACTCATGTTTTATGATCCTGATTATGTCTTATTATCAGTGTATTAAAGTTAAGAAATGCTTCCCTGTAAAATTTAAGAAAATTGACTTACAAGCAAACATTCTGATGGGGACAGATAAAAAAGTTAATTTTTTTTCTTTCATCATGTTAATAATGTCAAAAGAAGTGCTTATACAAATTTTGACCACTCGACCGCACGAGGGCCATAAAAAATAAGTTTGCCAGTGGCCGTTAACAGAAAGAAAACACAATTTCATTGGAAAAATTTATTGGAACATATACAATTGTTGAGCTATTTTCAACATATTACCCACCGGAATTGACACATTTGTCATATCATGGGATCGACACAGAAGTGCAGACGGCTTTCAAACACTGGTTCCTATCCCAGGCGGTTGACTTCTACGACACAAGGATACAAAAATTGATCCCATGTTATGACAAATGTCTCATTTTCAGTGGGAGATATGTTGACAAATAGCGCAACAATTTCTGTACCTGTTTCAATAAATCTTTCCATGCAATTGTGATTTTTTTCTGTAAACGGCTCCAGAGAAAATAACTTTCTGGACAGCCTCGTAATTGCGGTCGAGTGACCAAAATTTTTATAAGCACTTCTTTTGACGTTATTAACATGGTGGAAGAAAAATATTTAACTTTTTCATCTGCCCTCATCAGAATGTTTGCTTGTTAGCTTATTCTTTCCGCGGACAATTCATATGGTTAAGACTACAATAAGGGAAATACGAGTAAATTTTTTTAAAGTTACATTATACGAGATCACAAAAGAAATGAGGAAATACATCAAGAAATATAATCACTAGCGTTTTAAAATTAATTGTTCAATATCGAAATGATAGAATAAGACTTTTAAATAGAATGGACGGCGTACAATTTCCCAAACAGAACTACGAATATAGACCCTGCGATAGAAGAAATGAAGGTCGCCCGAGAAAAAGATGAAGGGAACAGCTTCATACATCATTAGACAGAGCATGAGATCGGAACAAACCTTATGATTCAATCCTTGGTTCATTAGTAATGATGATGATGACGATTTTATTTACAGGATTTGCTAATTTTATAACATTCATATTATTATTAAACTATAAAATCGTCTCTTTTTATAGACTATTTAGAAGATTATTCAGAGACAAAGTAGCTATATTAAGCACTTTTATTCACCTGGTTAGTGATTAGATGTTGCCGATCGTTTCAATAACTAGAGGCACTGACCGTCGATATGAACAAATTGGGTAGCAGAGGGATTGTGTTGTCAAAGGTTTTCAGTTTAATGTTCAACCATTATAGTCTTATGTACTGTTATGTTAAACCAAAAACCATATTAGGTATGCATAGTGTAGTTAAACATTTCATGTAAGCTGATGAATCATTGCGCGCTGTACCTTCGGAGTGTAATATGAAAAAAAATACTAATAATAATATTGTTGGTATAATGTAGGCCTATCGCTCTAGAATATGCCATTAGGAAAGTTCAGGATAACAGAGAGGGTTTGGAAATGAACGGGTTACATCAGCTTCTTGTCTATGCGGATGACGTGAATATGTTACGAGAAAATCCACAAACGATTAAGGAAAACGCGGAAATTCTGCTTGAAGCAAGAAAAACGATAGGATTGGAAGTAAATCCCGAAAAGACAAAGTACCGGTATATGATTATGTCTCGTGACCAGAATATTGTAAGAAATGGAACTATAAAAATTGGAGACTTATCCTTCGAAGAGGTGGAAAAATTCAAATATCTTGGAGCAACAGTAACAAATATAAATGACACCCGGGAGGAAATTAAATACAGAATAAATATGGGAAATTCGTGTTATTATTCGGTTGAGAAGCTTTTGTCATCTAGTCTGCTGTCAAAAAATCTGAAAGTTAGAATTTATAAAACAGTTATATTACCGGTTGTTCTGTATGGCTGTGAAATTTGCACTCTCACTCTGAGAGAGGAACAGAGATTAAGGGTGTTTGAGAATAAGGTTCTCAGGAAAATATTTGGGACTAAGAGGGATGAAGTTACAGGAGAATGGAGAAAGTTACACAACACAGAACTGCACACATTGTATTCTTCACCTGTCATAATTAGGAACATTAAATCCGGACGTTTGTGATGGGCAGGGCATGTAGCACGTATGGGCGAGTCCAGAAATGCATATAGAGTGTTAGTTGGGAGGCCGGAGGGAAAAAGACCTTTGGGGAGGACGAGACGTAGATAGGAGGATAATATTAAAATGGATTTGAGGGAGGTGGGATATGATGGTAGAGAGTGGATTAAACTTGCTCTGGATAGGGACCAATGGCGGGCTTATGTGAGGGCGGAAATGAACCTCCGGGTTCCTTAAAAGCCAGTAAGTATGTATAATGTAGGCCTAAACCTTGAATACTGATAAGGCTGTGTAGTGTGTAACGTGAAATAGTGAAATATACAATAGTTCCGATTTTTGCCAGTACTGGCGATGATATTCACTTATAATTTCAATAGTCTCTCGATCGTATACGTTGTGTTGGAGGTATTCTTATGTATTTGTCTATGATCCGGATCTTTGGCATGTATACGGAAATTTTATATACGGAACTAGGAAACACAAGCGAATGGCCTGTTCGTCAACAGTTGTCTCCTGTGTAAACTTCCCTTCAAGACGTGACGTGACGTCGGCATGACAGAGATGTGCACCTGTCACAGTAGCTACAAGATGTCGAATTGACAACGGACATCGTCCTCGAAGGTCGAGTGTTCACTGTGATTGTCATTAGATCTGAGTTTCGTGCATTCAAACCCAGCTGAAGAGGAAAGATTCTTGAGGATGGTGGAGTCCATAACGGGACTTCTTTCGGAATGGATATGAACCGCATGTTGTAGATTTCTGCACGTGGTGGATAAAGCAGACTTGCAAATAATTTTTCCCGGTGCAGTCTCAGTTGTTGTTATAGGAAGGGCTCGGGGGTCAGGGCTAGTGGGTATCAGGTATTTGTCGGTGCTGAGGTAGGATGGCCTAACTGTCATCTTCAAATTCACGAATGCCACCCGGGCTATCTATCGAACTTGAATAATCGTCACTTATATAAGGCTCGGAGTAAATTTATTCAGTGTCCAAATTTCTTAAATTGTTATTTCTCTAATGTTCTGATCTGATAAAGCTTAGTAATGAACTCTGGTATGTGGAATTGAATCAGGAATTTGAAAAAGGGACCAAGTCCGAAAAAGTAAATTTTAAGAAAACAACAAAAAACTTTTTGTATGGATCTGGATGTATGACAGTCCAAACATTTTGATACACTATTTAAAAAAACCGGACCGACCCTTGTAGCTGATTTGAGAGCTTTGTTCACTCCAGAGCACGATAGACTGGTAAATAAGACTTTCGTGGTTCGAATCCTTCCTGGGAAGGAAACTTTTTTTTGTTCCTTATTCAAATTTATTCCCAATACTTTTCTAATACTAATTTATTTTCTAGCTTAAATCCTGCTCAGAACATCGTGAACAAATAATCGGAGCCAAAAGTGACTGGTGTCACCTACCGGCGAATGCTTGTAATTAAGTCTTGATCAATTACTACTCGGAAAAGATTCAACTTCAGATAATCAGAAAATGAATTAAACTCAGTTTATGAAAATTTGTGACTTCATCCACTTTAACTCTGAATGCCTCATATTGTAATGTCGTCTATCATCTGGTATTATCTTCTGTCAGGAACTTTCCTCCCGTTGACCATTCCTTAATAATACTTACTTACTTACTGGCTTTTAAGGAACCCGGAGGTTCATTGCCGCCCTCACATAAGCCCCCATTGGTCCCTATCCTGAGCAAGATTAATCCAGTCTCTATCATCATATCCCACCTCCCTCAAATCCATTTTAATATTATCTTCCCATCTACGTCTCGGCCTGCCTAAAGGTTTTTTTCCCTCCGGCCTCCCAACTAACACTCTATATGCATTTCTGGATTCGCCCATACGTGCTACATGCCCTGCCCATCTCAAACATCTGGATTTAATTTTCCTAATTATGTCAGGTGAAGAATACAATGCGTGCAGTTCTGTGTTGTGTAACTTTCTCCATTCGCCTGTAACTTCATCCCTCTTAGCCCCAAATATTTTCCTAAGCGCCTTATTCTCAAACACCCTTAACCTATGTTCCTCTCTCAAATTGAGAGTCCAAGTTTCACAACCATAAACAGGAACTCGTAATGTAACTGATTTATAAATTCTAACTTTCAGATTTTTTGACAACAGACTGGATGATAAAAGCTTCTCATCCGAATAATAACAGGCTTTTCCCATATTTATTCTGTGTTTAATTTCCTCCCGAGTATCATTTATATTTGTTAGTGTTGCTCCCACGTATTTGAATTTTTCCACCTCTTCAAAGAATAAATTTCCAATTTTTATATTTCCATTTCGTACAAATTCCATAATAATAATAATAATAATAATAATAATAATAATAATAATAATAATAATAATAATAATCTTATTTGAATTCTAATTTGAACTGCCGTTAGGTATTGAAATTAATTTAACTTATATTTACAAACCTTCTGTTTGACGACAGTATCAAATTTACACCACAGAATTTGTATTTCGAAATACAGTAGAAAACATTGATATTCTCGGCATATGGTTGGCTTAACAACATGAACATAACTCCTTCATCTATTTCCCGATTGAGACAAACTTCCGTTTACCAGATGTAAAACTTCATTATAAATTTGCTAACACAGTTATCTCACTTCTTGACCAAATATGGGTTTTTAGGTTTTTGCGCTACTCCTCTCTATGTTACATAGGCCTACTCGTAATTAGCCTAAGTCCCACAGTTCTGGGTTAAGAAATGTTGAATAAACTTTGAAATTGCTAATTTAGTCATACGCATTTAACAATAGGAATCAATAGTCAGCGGAGTTAAAATGGAGTTGTAGAAGACCTGATGGCATAGCACATAATCAGGGTGAGGTTTATTATTCCACACCCGCCCGCCCGCTCGCCGCGCCGTCGTGGAGTGCCCCCCCCCCTCTGCCCGGCTCGGCTCGGCTTGGCTTGTCCGCTCAAACGCATGAACTCCGAGAACGGATAAACCGGCCGCGATGGAATTTTGAATTGGAGAACTCCGAGAAAGTTTGGCGAAGTCTCTCGATTTACATTTAGATCGGTTCATTTTGAAGGCAGAAACGCACAATTGCTGTGCCTGCCGCACCTCAAGGCGGAGTGCACGCTACTTCGCCGCGTATTGTCCTTCCAGGTGACCGAACCGAGTAGTCCGGCAAACACAACTTCACTGTCATGGAGAGGAGTCTCCAAATTACTTCGAATTTTTTCATATTATCAACCTTCTTTCATTTATTCACTGCTTCGTTCACTCGTTCTTTAATTTTTACAATGCAAACACTTCATTACATAAAAATTTAGCACTGTTAACAATGTGACCTAAAGTGAATGAATTTTGTAAAATACAGGATTTAGATTTCATCATTTCTTATATTAAATATACATTTTTCTTCATTAAATATAGTGAATTTAAAATAATGTCGCTATATAATTTGTTACTCTTTAATTTTCATTTTAAGATTTTACATCTTGTATTTAAATCTATATTTATATCTTGTTTTAATGTTTTTTTTAATTGTAGATAGGCCTATCTGTATAAGTAGGCTATTTATATTTGTGTTATCTCTTTTCCATGTTTTTTTTTTTTCATTTTCTTCATTTTTAGGCATACGTAATTAGTAATTACCAGGCTTCGGCTTAGGGACACAGAGTAACCAGTATGAGGTTTAGAGTACACGGAGTATAAATGACGTCATGACCCGTGTGCAGTCACCCGACTGCAACAGCACAGGTGGGTCCGTAATGTGCATTACCGTTGTGTGTAGGCCTATTGATGCTTGGCTGCGTTACGTGTAACAGGCTTCGGAGTAGGGACACCTGATTGAAGGTTACATCTCACGTTAATACTTTAATGGTAGACATTTATTGTCTACACTAGGAATGTACTGTATATACTGCATCTGTACAGGGTGAAATATATTTTGTGCCGTACTGTGACGGACTGTTTACATGTTGAGACACGAAGTCACGGCGCGCTCCATCACCCACGCCACTCGACCAACACAACACAATAGTCCGTGCATTCTGAACTTCATGTGTTTCTGTGTCCAGGACCGAAGCCTTGTAATTACTATAACTTGTACTGTCTATTGTAACTGAGATCTTGCCCTGTTGTTGACAAATGAATGAATGAGTGAGTAAATAAATAAATAAATAGATAGATAAATAGGTAAATAAATAAATAAATGAGTAAGTAAATAAGTACAGTAAATATAATATATACATACACAGATGGACGGATGGATTGATGTGTAAATGTGTGAGTAATTAAGTAATTATCTAAATCAGTACATAAATAAATCTCTTAATTTATTTTCCAATTCCGTCTGTAATTTTCTTGCATTAATTTATTCTCCTATTAATTTCTTTTCTTCTTTCTTCTTTGTCCGTTTATTCCTTCGTTCATGTCTTTCTTAATCCCTTCGTTCGTTTCTCTTTCATTTCATCGTTCTTTCCTTCATTGCTTCGTTTGTACTTGTATTCATTCGTTATTTCATTCTTTAATTTCTTTGCTGGTTCTTTCTTTCCTTGTTTTCTACGTTCGTCTCTTGTTTTGCTCGTTTTTTGTTTCTTCGACCCTTCTTTTATCCTTTCTGTTGTTAGATATAATTGTTTTTTCATTACGGTAGGATTTTCACATTATGTCTGTTCTGAATGCGATTTTAATGTTCGATCTAACTTTGTTAACATAAATGCTAATTTTTGTTTGCAGCACACTCTGACCGGTCATTCTGGGAAGGTGATGGCAGCGAAGTTTCTGGGAGAACCGACGAAAGTTGTGTCCGGCAGCCACGATCGAACGCTCAAGATTTGGGATCTACGAAGTAAAGCATGTGAGTTCGACAGTTTCCTTATACTCAATGAAATTAGTTGCTGGAATAACATATAATATATATTCTTAGAATTGTATGCGTAGGCCTTCTTGACTTTAGTGGTCCGTAGTGGTATAGACCAGAAACTTCTGTGTTGTGTATGTGATGTTGCCAAACTACATACCTATTGAAAAAGTTGTTAGAAACCGGTGCCTATTGTTTTAGAAGCTTTATAGAATTGAGGAAAACGTTTTTTTTTACCAGAACTCAACTGAATATGGCCTATTTACATGTCCATAATTGATTTCCAAAAATTACTGTTATTTCTGCTACGTAGTTTTAAGCGGGGCCGAAATGGCAATCTTAATATTGTTTGCTACTTGGTTTGTTTACTATATTTTTATCGTTTGCTAGTTCATGTGTTTACAGATTTTCGTGCTAGTTCTTTCGTTCACTAATTTTTGTTGTTTGATAGTTCGTTTGTTTCCTAATTGTTATCGTATTCTTCTTGGTCTGTTTACTACTTTTGGTCGTAGTTTGTTAGTTTACTGATTTTTGTCGTTTGTTAATTCATTTGTTTACTAATTTTTGTTGTTCGTTACTCCCTTTTTTCGTTCTTTTGTTTATCATCATCATTATCATCATCATCAAATGCCCTTCGGATTAGGCCGTTGGGCCTGTTCCGTCTCCTGGATTCAGCTGGTCCCTCCAACGCTTCTTCGGTCTGCCGATGTTTCTCCTTCCTCTTGGTGTGTAGTTTAGCATATTTTGTGGTATTCTTTCTGGGGGCATTCTGATCACATGGTCGTACCAATTTCTTCTGTATGTATCTAAAATTGTAGTTATGTTTTGTATTTGTAATATGTTGTGAATGTCCTCGTTTCTTTGGTGATCAAGAAGTGTATAACCTGCTAGTGGCCTTAAGAGTCGCATCTCTGCTGCTTCTAGTCTTCTGATCTGCTGTGAGGTGAGTGTCCATGTTTCAGAACCATATAATAGTGTTGGTACGATTAGTGTTTTGTAAAGTTTTAAAACAGTCTCAGTTCTAACCTTCTTCAACAGTGTTCTTTTAGTAGTGCTTATGAGTTGCTGATATTTAGCCATTTTATTGTCAAAATCCTTAGGGGAAATGTGAGAGAGATTGCAACCTAAATAATCAAAAGAGTTAACTTGTTCTAATATTTGATTATCTACAACTATTTTTGATCTGATGGAATTTGACCCAGAGAATGCTAAAACCTTGAGTTTTTTTTGTTGAAATTTTCAAGTTATATGTTTTCGAAAGTTTTCCTAATTTGTATATTGCTCTTTGCATATTACCTTCCGAGTCGGCAACTACGATTTGGTCATCTGCAAACAGTAATGTTGTTTTGTTTATTCTTTCGTTAATTTGATCTCTCATTTCCTTCTTTCTTTCTTTCCTACGTTTGTTGGTTTTTTCTTTTGTTGGAGGATGATGATGATGATGATGATGATGATGATGATGATGATGATGATGGTGATGATGACGGTGATGATGATGAGAGTTATGCCTCTGGCTTGCTTTTCAGTTACACTATTGAACGGAGAAGAGTTGATGGTAAAAATACTTCGGATCAACTACGAATAAAAGCGCGGAGCTTGTCTGCAGGTCACATCTGTATTGTCCCTGTATCTATCAAGTTTATATCGCTCTTAGTGCCCTAGAATGTAACGTAGCGGAAACAATAGACAGGGTGTGATTGACATTTGATTGATCATTGCAGTAGGCCTCAATTAATAACACCCAGAGGTCAATAGACAAAGCACCCATCACTGTCAATAAAGCATTTACTGAAATGACAAGCAAAAAAGGACGACGTTGAAGTAGATAGATTGCACTAACCGCGCCAGATTTCCTTAGACTCCGTCCAGTTCGGAGCTACAGTTTTCCCGTTTCTGCGTCTCCGATTTGATTTCATTGCTGAACTCTAGCTTCATAGACGCATATGTAGGTGCTTTCGTATGCATTTACAGTACATTGAACTCAGCTTTGCTTCTGTTGATACTCTCTGTCTTCATTCTGGCATTGTATGGAGTAAAGAAGTTGTATTGCGAAGTTACAAAAAATGTTTTCGGGCTTTTCGCATATCGAAAAAAAGGGTTTTTGCATGATGAGTCTCCGTCTTCATACAGAGTTCAATCCGTTTTATATCATGGAGGTAGCTGTGGCGGACTGTGGTCCTTCCGCACTGTGACCATACAGTTCAATCCGTTGTGCATATGTTCCTCTTGATACAAGAACGGGGAAACCTCGACTAGGGAATTGCGACTCCAGAGATGTCAGAGATATATCTCAAGCATTCTTACAACGATTCACAGTTATACAAATAAACGTCGGATGAGACTCCGGGTCTCGCCCAAGACTCTCTCAATATTGTTCACTATTCCATGTAAATGACTTGTGTACAGAGAGAGTAATAGATCTGGCTGGCCGTTTTCATTTCGTAATGCAGCTGTGGCGAAAATGTGACTCGGGAGCACATTGTGGCTCGCAATGATAGCTATGCATTTCTCTTGCTTCCTACTCCCCCAACCCCCACCCTCTCACTCACTGGAATCAAACTCCGTTCCATTTGTATTTGTCTCTGACCTGCGAGTGGCGTATCATCGCAGTAACTCTCTCGAAACCATGTGCTTCTACAAAAACAGGATGTGAGGACGTATTTTTTTTTTTGCTGCCAATATGATGAGAATACTAAATGTATGATTTGTTCATAAGTGTTAAGAGAAAACGATTGTATAATATAAAACGGCGTTATACTACGTGTCACTCGTGATACATTAAAAGATGAAGTATTATTATTATTATTATTATTATTATTATTATTATTATCATCATCATCATCATCTCTGTATGTCGGTCCTTTTTCAGTAGATGTACGAATAATGAGGTTAGATCTTCAATTTAAACTCACAGATTTACAATGTGATGTTATGAAAGCTAGATGTAAGAACTTGACAAATGTTGAACTTTTCAAAATCGTTGCCAAAAAATAAATATCCGAAGCTTCGTTCTTTCGCTTGCTCCGTTGAAGCCATATTTGCTAGAACGTACGTTTGTGAAAAATTATTTTCAACAATGAAAATAGTAAAAAACCAAATTTAGATCACGACTGACAGACAAATACCTTCGTGATCAAATACGACTGGCAGTAGGCTTAAGTGACATAATTCCTGACGTACTAAACATTAGTTTGTAACCTTGTACTGTATAAAATTATATTTAAATACTTGATGTAAGGAAAATGAAAATCCGTTAATAAGTCAGACAGTTGCTTCACTTCCCCTTCGGATCTCCGCCTCCCTCCATAGGTGCTATGCACGTTACAGGTTACACAGTGGCTCGGCGCACGATCACATTTTCGTCACGGTTGTCGTAATGCAATAGTTCATATGATAAAGGATGGATAGAATAGAGAAAAATTCTCTCCGGCACCGGGACTCGAACCCGGGCTTGCAGCTCTACGTGCTGACGCTTTATCCACTAAGCCACATCGAATTCCAGTTCCGATGCCGTATCGAATGCTCTCAGTTTAAGTTCTACCTCAGTTTTCCCTTTGGTGGCCTACCCTCATGCACTGTGTCATAGAATATGTGATAGTGGTGCAATGTCCAACGCACTATGTATAGAGGTGCACAGATTACGAGTGACTAAGTGGCCGGGATCCGACGGGATGAGCGGCGTCTTGAATTACTAAGTGATTACTTACGCATATATTACATGAGGGTAGACCACCAAAGGGCAAACTGAGAGGTAGAAAATACCTTAAGGAGCTTGTGAAGAATAATAATTTTATATTGAGACGTTATCAGTTTCTAGCTTTTCGCACGGCTATCTAAATCTATCGTCCCGCGGTTTTCTTCAAATTGGTGTTTCTCCCACAATCAATCTTAGTTCAGTTCTTTAATTTTTTTCCGCAAATAAGGCAATTTTATTCTGAAGTATTTTACGAAAAAGAAAAATATTTTTTTCTCTCAGTAACTGACCCACGTTGCTGTAGTCCGTAATCTATCGCTCTACGGATGAAGCTCATAACATTTTCTTTGAAGTTAAAGCCGTTAAAACATGGAATGCTATGAGTACCGAGGTTTTAATTGTATAATTCCTTTGTTGGATAATACACAGCTTTGTTTCATTGGATAAAATATTTATATTGGGCTTGAAATATTTCCTTCGACTCAGGTTTCCCAAATAGATGAAATTCATTACCCAGTGGAGGCGTCGGTTTCCTTGCACATGCACGGAACTCTAATCAGCTTTGAGGATTAAGAAGAACCGTAAAAGCATAATACGAACAAATTTCCTGAATCTAATTTTGGCATTATCACAATGCTCACAAATGAGAAAAAAAAATGCTTCGGGCAGAAAAATCCCGGCTCGCACATGGAATACTGTCGCTTCTCTCAACATGGATTTAGACATGTTCAGAAGCCTTTATTTCCGTGTGAGGGAATTCATCTGTGAAGCTGTTAGCAGAGTACGAATTTTGTATAGTGATGCTGTTTTTTTTTATCATGTTCCTCACTAAATAGTATGAAGCGTATATAGAAAAAGTGATTCCCAAAATCTAATTCAACGTAACGCCTCCAATTACACTCATCAACAGTGATTTTGTTACATTAAAAATTTCCGCTGCTTCTTAGTAATTTCATGTGCTCATTTAAAAAATTAAGTCACAATTTTTCTATCATCCACTATTTTTTTTTTTGTAATTTTAGAAAAAATGATTTATTTTTATTGCTATACTAGCCGTACCCGTGCGCTCCGCTGCACCCATTAGAAATAAATATAAGGTAATTGCATAATTAAAATAGGACATTTGATCCAGGGAACATTCGTGTTTGATAGAAGGATAAATCGTTTATTATGTTACTTAATTTAAATTGTATTAAAAAATTAAAATTCGATCATTTTGATCCAGAGACCACTCTTTTGGTAAAAAAAAAAAAATATTTTAGGAAATACAGGAAACGAATGTACAGAATAGCCTATCAAGTTTTCTGTGCATAAGAAGCTATTTTAATCTTACCTGTCCTCGATTCACTCAGAAGTTACTGTAATAACATTATAGCATTATGTCCATCTAGAGAAACTACACTTTCCAATGGTGAATTAATAATTAATTATACAAATCGGATAATTTAGCTTCCGATATTACTTCATACAAACACAGAAACATTCTCTGTAGACTATGTTTCATAGCTTTCGATTGTTGTTGTCCAAGGCCCCTTATAGACGAAGTCATTTGTTTTATTTATTTCATTACACCGCCTTAGTTGGCGCTGTTATTGTAAAATTTTGCATAGAATAAAACGTATCGGAAATTATTTTTAAAGAAACTTTTGTTATGTAATATTTTTCATGAAAATTAATAATAAGGGAGATATTTCGATTTATTTAATTCAAGCCCCCTTATAACCTCCCTTTTTAATAAAATATTTTGAATGCCATATAGCCTAAATTCTAAGTTAAAATGAACTTAATTTATGTTCCAATTTTCAGCCATTATCGCGTAAAAAGGTAACACACAGATAGACAGACAGACAGACATACAAATAAAGAGTTTCAAAAAAGCGATTTTCGGTTTCAGGGTGGTTAATTATATATGTTAGGACCAATTACTTTTGGATACGTAGTGTATCGGGTAAATTACGAAATGATGATGATTAGCAGTGTTGCCAATACAAGTTCACGGAAAACCGCCAGGAAAGGATGAAATTTCCCTGAATTCTTATGCTATCAATGCAAAGAAATGCTTCTTTGCACTGTGAGAAGTTAAATAACAGCTAAACGTGTTTAATGAATATAAGGTTCAATACAACTGAGAATTAATACTAATTCTCACAGTCTTATGAGAAATAAAATTTATTTTTATGAATTATGACTTCACAGGCAACAGTGATCTAAGGTTATAGGTTAATTGTTAAAGCAATAAAATGATTTTTTTTTCCATTATCAAGTTAAGGACTGTATCTATATCTATACTAATAATAAATCTGTAGCCGAAATTTTTCTGGTAATTTTCGATTTTTAGCTGTTATTTAACTTCTCACAGTGCAAAGAAACATTTCTTTGCATTGATAGCATAAGAATTCAGGGAAATTTCATCCTTGGCTGGCGGTTTTCCGTGAACTTGTATTGGCAACACTGCTAATTATCGTCATCATTTCGTAATTTACCCGATACACTACGTATCTAAAATCTGGTAAAACTAGTGGATAATCCAATAATTTCGCAACATTAAAACTGGGGGTGTGTTGTACTAGTGTACAGCCTCAACGGTATATTCTACGTTGAAAATTAAAGCACATTAGATTGAAAACTACCTATTTCCAACAACGTTCCCTTTTTTCCATTTTTTGCTATGTGTACTAATAACGGAGTTTGTCTATGTCGCCGAACTTTTGAATCACTCTGTATGTTCCATCATTCAGGTAGTTTTGGCCTAGGCCTACTTATGAAACATCTCCTTTCTCTTCTTTCTTTCTATTGGAGCAAGAAAAATTATACCCGAATACCACGCAGATATTCACCATTTTAAAAGATAGACTATTAAGGGAACCAGGTAGTGATTAGAGGTCAAAAATCCGATTTCTTATTTTGTGTTTTAAGAAAGTACAAAACTTGCTCTTTAAAACAATATAAATTCTCTGGGAGGTATTTCTGGAGGTAAGCCCTTTAAATAACCTCTTTAAATTTGACTGTGCATGTAATTCATATATCCTTCTGTTTTTTAAATGCAGTTTTCCATAAGTTGACATTTTTCGAACTTAAGCGCATTTTTCTCTGAAACTACTGAATCAATTTACATAAAATTTTTACAGTGTTTTCTGCAGCTTGTGTACTACATAGTAGACCTACGGGTTTAAGAATATCGCAGACATAACACGAGAAAAAAATACATTTAAAAAAATTAAAAAAAATGTTAAATAAAGTTCAATATTTTTCTGTTTCACTAGGGGTGAAATGTTTAACTAAATTTTGCTTTAGTATTTACAATACGCATTACTATATAACTTAAAAAAATGCAAGGTACATGAGTGAAGATTGTCGAAAGTAATGTGCACCTGAAGAATGAGGTACATTTAACAAAGTGGGAAAACAGGTTATCAGTTAGGGCCTTTCTTTTGCACTTGGATACGAAACTAATTAGTTGTCTTTTATACCACTGAATTCAGAATGATTGATTGTATCACATGGCAATTTTTATTCCACTCTGAGCACTAAAAGCCTAGAAATATTGAACTAAATTTTTGTACTGAAATTTTTTTAATCGCACAGGCAACACTACCCAGTCCCCTTAATATTTCAGACTCCAATTAGCCTTACACCTTAAATAAATTTAAAAAAAGGCAGTAAATAGTTTCTGTTCACATGAAATACCATAGTGAAGCAAAATGGCTGACCGCGCATCAACACTGCACTATCTCGCCTTCACGAGAGTCAATGTTGTTACATAGAGTACTGCCGCTCTATCCTACTATATATATATGTGATCTTTCACTGACACTGCAAACCCAGCATTCTACAGTCTTCATTATTTTCCACCTTTCTCGTAGTCTCCGCCTACGATCGATAGTCTGTCTATATCTTAATGCTGTCTATCATCTGACGTCTTCTACCCCGAACTTCTCTCCGGTTCACCATTCCTTCCAGTGCATCCTTCAGCAAGCAGTTTCTACTAGCCAGTGACCCAGCCAGTTTGTTTTTCTCTTCGTCATCAGTTTCAGTATTATTCTTTTTTCACCCCCGATTTCTAGGACAGCTTCATTCCTGATTCTGTTTGTCCATTTTACACGCTCCATTCTTCTCCATATCCACATTTCATATGATTTTAGTGTACAAACAGTTACATTCTGATATTATTTTTCGGTTTTCTCAAGGTAATTTATTTTGAATTTAACTGCCTGGGAAAGATATTTATGTTCTGCAATACTGGAAAAAGTTCCAGTCAACGTGATGGGCCCAATACTGTTTTCTTCCGTAACATTGAGTTTAACATCAGTATATGAGTATATGGACCTGGATTCACATTTCCGTTGTGATTTCACCCGGATTCTCACCTTTATTGAAACATGCAAATCGTTCGACATTCGCTGATATTTCGACCACAATACTGGCAAATTCACCCAGCTGATTCAGCTGTGGTACAAAATAACTTATCATAACGTCGATAAGCAGGAGGATGGACGTTATTTCTGTTCTTTGTTACCTTTTAGCATGTAACGTTAATTTCAACAATCCAGTAAGTTATCCTTAATTGCTGCTAAACAATCTGGGTTACTGTTACTTTGAATAGTAGTCTTAAGGGGAGGCAGATTGAATATTTCAAAATCCACAAAATTTATCCGATTTGCTTGAAATTGATCATGGATACTAAGTATGTTATTAGTAATGGACATACCAAGTTTCAACTTTCTAAGTACAATAGTTCTGTAAATATTAATAATTTTATAAAACATTATATCGTTTGATATAAAATGCTCCATGCACCATATTGTAAGACATTTTCAATATTTCTTTTTATTTATATGTTCAGAGAAGGTATATAAATCATTATAAGTATTAGTTTATTATTGGAATAATATAGTAATAGAGTTATCTTGGTTTTAATTTCATACTTTTAAGGGCACAAAATCAAAAACTAACATCGGAATATCAAAATAAAGATAATAAAAATGAAAAAAAAAAATACAAATTTTCATTTTTCTTCAATTTTGTTCGAAAATTTCACCTCTGCCTCCTCTTAAAGTGGAAATGATACTAATATTTAAGGGGTTAGGTACAGCTTACAGCAGTAAATGTTTTGGAAATATTCAACATTTTTCCCTCCATTACTGTATTTTGTACAGCAATTAAAATTAGTATGTGTAAAACGCTGTCCTGCTGCTATATGAAAAAAATATTTTTACGATTAAAAAAAATTATATATATATATATATATATATATATATATATATATATATATATATTTTCAAAATTCAGAATGGTGGCAGTTCACTGTGCAGTGATGAAGCGTTTCGCTCATAATTCATAAACTTGTTAACTTTGTCGTATTCCCTCTATTTTATTTTATTGCTGAAACTCATGTTTACAGTAACATGCTCTTTCATTTACATTCCTTAATAAATATTTTTTTTTATTTTGTATTAGAAGAAAATATTGATATTTCACCATTTTTAAAATGAATTTATTTTTATCAGAAAATCTATCAAAGGTAGTGGAATGATCTTGCATCATATTTTAGATATGACAGGGATCTTTATCCCTTTAAGAGCGATTTTCGGAATAATTATACATGTTAACACCAATTATTTTTGGAAAAAGCGAAAAATACCAGAAAAATTTCGGTTACAGATTTATTATTAGTATAGATAATGTTGTAAAGACCGTTAATTTGTTCACGGCTGTCACACACTTTTAACTCTGATGAAACATTTTTGAGTCGGACGTTCTGCGTACGGATAATATAGCCCTGGCTCTGAAGCAGAATATGTGGCGCGTATAACCTATTTCCTAGCCATTCATTTAACTGTGCGACCTCTCTCTGCACTATTAATTCCAATTGGTGTGGGTACACAATATTGACAGGCGAGATTCTGCTGTATTGACGAACTATCAGGAACTGTGAAATGCAGATTACCACAGAATGAACTCGATGCCACGAAGCGTGTGTGTTCATCCGAATTTATTCACTTCTCTGCCCGCTGTGTGTGTGTTGTTTTGATTAAATGGGAAGTCTAGAGTGCAGCTTAATTCTTGGAGGAAGAAAGAAAGGAAAAAAGCCATTAAAACTACTGCCAGAGAAGGTATTTTAATTTAACTGCCCATCACCGCAGCTAGAATTTAAAATGGGCATGTAAAGTAAACTTCTTCTACTGCCAGTATAATTTCTTTTCTCTTCTCCGACATTAATACTCTTGCTCCTCGTTTCGTTTAGTTAACGCTCAGAAAGTTTCAGAGGTTTTGGGGTGCAACTACCTTGCCGAATCAAACGTGATGCTCGAACGTGCCGTGAGTTCTGTACGCACGGAAAGAATTATTCAGTGTTGAGAAGAATGTTGCTTCAGTTACAAGCACGGAATTCCCGCCGCAATTTTTTGTGCGAAACTATCTGGAGATATATATGTTGCCGGACAGTCTCTTGATCCCAGACTACATTTTATTAATCTTTGTGACTTTCCTCTACCTACTTGGTTACTTAACGACGCTGTATCAACTACTGGGTTACTTAGCGTCGATGGAATTGATGATAGCGAGATGGTATTTGGCGAGATGAAGCCGAGGATTCGCCATAGATTACCTGACATTCGCCTTACGCTTGGGGAAAACCTCAGAAAAACTCAACCGGGTAACCAGCTCAAGCGGGAATCGAACCCTCGCCGATGTGGAAAGAAAACTGAATAAATCCCAACAAATATATGGAACAATTCAGAAAAACGTAAGAAACAAAACAAGAAAATTAACCTAACCTATTGATTTTCCATCTCAAAAATTGTTTTTAGACTTTAATGTACTTAACATAAGACAAATTTATTATATTGTATTAATAAAATTCATACATAAAAATCGAAATAATTTTGAATTGTATTCTCATAGATATGAAACAAAAGGTATCAATTCTTTAAGATTGTTTGAACCAAAATGCAACCCTGTTACAGTGTTTAATCATAGTAGTAATTTAGGTCCAAGAATATATAACAAATTTATATTTAAATATCCTAATCTTGCCAATTCTAATAGTTTTAATATTAAATTTAAAAAGTTATGTATGGATTTTATAAAAATTGAAAAATTGTAAATATAAATTTATATATTCTAATTGCATAGTAGATATAAGACAAATTGTATTATATACTTATTAATTTCAATTCAGGAATCCGCCCCTGAGCACGAGTTCTACTCTTTCAGGGGCGAGCTAATGTTTTTCTGTATATATTATATGTTATGTTACAATTATTATCAAAATAAATAAATAAATTCATTAATTAAAGTTCTACAAGACAATGGCAGTTATATACTTACATAGGGAGCAGCAACTTGGACCTTAAGATCAATAAGTGCAAGATTGAGTCTGTGTTTTCTGAAATCGGTCGCCGGATTCCTCCTAAACGAGCAAGAAGAAATCAGACATCGAGACAAATATTTAATCTAAACGAAAAAGTTGAACAAATTAAAAACAACCGGTCACAGCATCTGGAAAGGATGAAAGACGATCGGATTCCAAAAAATAATGTTAAAATATAAACCGATAGGACGAGGAAACTTGGGAAGGCCGAGACTCTAATAGATAGATCAAGACTAGAACCGCAGAAGTTATTACAAATTTCTATGAACAGGAACAGACCAACCGGCTCATACAGTGATGTTGATGATAATGATGATGATATATTGAAGGGGTAACTTAGGAACAAAATAAACATCCTTTCCCTAGTAGTGTGGACCAGGCGCTGCCCGAAGTGGACTTAGACAAATTCACGCTACAGGACATAGCCATTTTTTTGTGTATACATCTTAATCATACCTTGACCGTATGGGAACTTTCAACAGCTCAAATGTCTCGCTCATATGATCAGCGTGTCTTATCACCACCACTTGAGACTACACTGGACAAACAAAAAGGAAGGGACATATCAAATGCCTGTAGGAGGAACCCTAGATCATATATGTAACAGATAAGTGGGCCTTATAGACTTTGACGTTAACAACTTTTGTCAGGTTGACTACGTTGCCATCTAGTTGTTACATAAGGAGTCACGTCATAATTCTCATACTGCCATCTCGTGTTCGTTTACGGCGGACGGGTGGCGATCCTGGCGGTTGTTCTCTTCAAAGTGCAAACGATTTTAACATAGCAATGAGTTATTTGTTACATATATGATCTAGGGAGGAACTTAATCTTCATTTTATATCGATTATCGAATCTGTGTCAGTTGGTTAGTGGAGGAATCGAACCCTGGTCGGTTTACACTGCCACCTGAGGTCAAGAAGAGGACTCTTCGACACTTATTCTGAGTGGAAGGACACATTTAGGATTCTCACGTTTGAAGTGATTATTCGAATGAAAGGGACGTTTGGCACTGTAAATCAATCTCCTCTCCTTTCTCTGTCTTGCTGCTGGTGGCGCATATCAGAGTAGAAAATCTACCTTATGTGTCCCGCTTGAGGTCTGCTTTCGGACAGTACTTTGTATTCTGGGAGACCTCTCCCATTCTCAATAAGATTTCCGATTTCCGCTTGAAAGGTCGCAGAACACTTTGAGATTCCCGACATGATTCAGTGGGCTAACGGAATTGAACACGTCTGGTCATCGAAATTAAACTCGTTCTCTTGTATGTAAGGGTTATTTTGATACGCTGTCTTACAAGCTGGCTTCACTTGCAATTCCAATTCCAACACAACTATCTCTGCTTCACAACCAGTCGAGTCAGCACCGGATTTTCTTCTTGTGCAATGTCTTTATATACTCTTAAACTTTCGTAGCAGCTTAACTTTTGTGTGATATGCAGCAATATGGCATTAAATATGGTCAATTTCCATTTTTTTTTCATAAAACTATTGCCTTCAGAGGTAAATAACCATTTACTAGTGAGTCTGCAGTCAAAAGTTTATTTTAGAACAACTTAAAACTCTGATATATTTGAGATGTATTTCCTACGAAAATAGAAAAAAAAAACATCGAATTCCAATCGTAATCCATTTCGAAAATGTGTGGAAATCTGATGTTAAGAAAGTCAACTAGATAAGTTACATACATACTTTATTTAAATTATTCATATGTTGTTCTCTAAATATGTAGATATGTAACTAATGTATGTAGAGATTTAATGTTATTTCAAGTTATATATCCTTACAGAGATGTGTAACTTAGCCTTGATTACCTATTTTTAGGAGCAACTTGTAATTTGCGTAAGTAGTAGGTAATGTAGTTGTAGCCTCCTAGAACTGTTCGTGCACATGGCCGATAGTCCACCGGTGTATATACACACCTTTGTTTATATGACCGTCTGATCATACCACGCAACCAACATCTAGTATGCTAGTCTAGGGTAAATGTACCATTAACCTTACGTCCATGGGACCGAAACCGCCAGGTCTGGTTATGAGTTAATCACATTTTAGTGTAATTTATAATACAGTAGTTGTATTATTGTTCAGGATTGTTTATTTCCAGACAGATCACAGAAACTTAGATTTGAAACCTCAAGCTTATTATGTTCATAAATAGTGTCAAGGTTTCGTATAGAATTGCGGAACTTACTGGAAAAAATATGAAGCCATTTAGTGAAGGAGAATTGATCAAAGACTGCTTCATAACATCAGCTGAGGAAGTATGCCCTAATTTAGTAGATATTTTGAAATCGGTAAGTCATTCGCGAAAATCAATTAAAGGAAAAAATAAAATCACTATGTCATTTTTCTCTTTCCCTGGACGAAGAAACATTTTCAGAACGGAACTACATTGAGAATGACTATCGCAGGATATTGAGTGACTGTAACTTAGTCTATCTTCTGAGACTATGCACTTCTTTTGAAACAAATATTGATGATCTGGTTGAACGTAAATCATGTCATAAAAGTCAACCAAAGAAGGTCATGCTAGATAAAAAACAGAGGCAAAAGTGTATTTTCATAAATCAAGAATGACATTGCAATCCGTAGATCCGCCACTGAAAGAAAGGAATAATTAGTGGAGACGTTATTAAACATAAAGCGTGCACTAACTGGCATTCTCTTGCAGCGAGTAAGAGGAAGTGAGTACATCCTCCCCTCTTCTGACAGTGTTTGGGCGCCCATGTGGTAGAGCCATTGCAATATAAACAAAAGTAGGAAATATTATTGATGCTACTAATTCGATTTTCGAACCTTCATTAGTTAAATAAGCGCATAGGACTAAAATTGTACAGAATTTCTGCAAAACCAAGTTTTGTATAGTCCGAGAGTCCAATTAATACCCAGGCAGAAGGCTCTGTTTTATATATATTTTTTTCACACATTATTACTTGTATTGTCAAGCGGTGTTGTCACATTTTCGTTCCAAAGACAATTCCTGGTTACAAATTATTTTTATACAGACATCAGTAGGTTACATTGATTTCCACGACCACTATCAACAGTGAATACATTTTAAGCTATAAGATTACTTTTAATTAAAATTGAAATTAAAGTTGCTAACTTTTTTGTCGTTATCATTCAACTGCAGATACGACAACATTGGTTTTTACTCCACGTGCAGTAGATTTGAGAACGTCTATTACAGTTGCTAACGCTTCATTGGTAGACATAATTATGTTACCGCTTTTTGTGACTGAAGTGGTATCTGAGAAGTTCTAATCAACAAACAATCTCTTATCTTATATCTTCAAAAGAAAGCACCCTGGGTAATACCGCCTGGGTAATATATGGACACTCGAACTCCATATGAAAGCGGCGTCTAGATAATCAGAGAACGCAGGGAACGATAGCTATAGAAATGAATTTTATACGTGTATTAGTAGATTATACAATTAAAGAAAAATATAAGGCCCCCCCCCTGGCGTAGCTTAGGCAGCAGATGCGTTTGCCAGCTGATCCCGAGCTGCATTCGGACGTGTGTTCGATTACCGCTCGGGATGATTACCTGGTTGGTGTTTTTCCGAGGTTTTCTCCAACCGTATAGCGCGTATGGACAAATAGCATTTCACTATCAATTCCACCAGTGCTAAATGAATCAGCGGTTGATACAGCGTCGTTAAGTAATCGATTAAAATACATTTTGAATTAACTTCCAGTTACAGCAGCCACCACTGCTTTAAGACAGTATAGACAGAAAAGGACAAACCACGGCAGAAGAATTCCTCACTCCAGCCAGTCGAAACAAATTTTCGAATCATAGACTGGGAGAGTGAAACCCTTTGGGATGACCTTTGGAAGCATGGCAGTGATACGAGTGTATGAACTGGATGATGGTAGTGATTTTTTTTTTATTATTGTGCTCTTTGGTCTATTGCACTGTGTCAAATATTGGTTGATCTATTTCGCAGCTTGGCACTTTACAACCAGTCACTGACTGTTCTAACCTTATCCTGGCTTAATTGATACCAATTCAGTTTGTGAATCGCGTAAAGTTAATTCTTAAAAAGAGTAAATATAAAAACATGAAAATTAAAAGTGTAAATTTCAGTACTTGAGACTCTTCAAATGCGCTGTTGACAATATGGGTAATTAGTGAAGAGAATATTCGAAAATAGGTATATATTCATAGTAATGCTTTTAAGTTAGAATAACATTATGTCTACGGCAATACAACACATTATTTTCTGTTTATGAATGGCAATAACAGTGGCGGCAACTTAGAAGAGAACGAGAACATTTAGACGTTGCTTGAACAATTTAACCATCATTCATATCAGTGTCTCCGATTGAGATTCTGGCTGATATGTACATTTGTTATCAGGCAGTACATCTCACTTGACGATATGTGTCAGAGGAAGAACAATTTCTTTCATATGCATCTGACATCTGGTTAGTGTAATATGTAGCTAGTGGGCGATGTATGCAATGGAGGAGGAAAGGAATTGGCCACCCTACTCCATTATCTCCTGGCCTAGTTGCCTCATAAGTGGTGTCGTGGTGGTATCACTTCTGAGGTTCAGACACTGTCTTCGGACAGTTGACTAAACAACATAATTTGACTGTAATTATGTTTGTATTTGCCGCCTTTGCTTATCTTACAATGTAAATGAATTAATTAGTCATTAACGTTTTCGGTACGTAACATGTACCATCTTCAGATGTTTGTATGTGATTCTAATTGTAAACCAAGCCTGTGGGTGCATGTATTTGGACATAAATGGTCAATGGTTTTGCTGTACGATGTTGGTGAAGTGTTGTCATAATACACAAATGATCACCTTAATTCTTATATACTGATTGGTACCACACTCTATCAAACTTGAATTAAAACTTGAATTAAAATAAATAAATTAAAATGTCATTATTTAAAAACACTATATAAAGCACTGTTTAAAACATTTTTAAAACTATTTGAAGCACTTAGTTTTTACATCACTATGTGAAGTATGTGGTCACTTATTGCGTGGAATTTGCTGGTTTGCAGTTAAATGAGGCACTTGTGGTGATCTTGTTTAGCGTGAGTTGGACGCGATGTCGTGGCATGACTATGTTTTCTGAAGTGATGTTGAGATACTTCTGTTAAGTTGATGGCTTATGTAATATTATAACAAAGTGAAGATTGTCAGGTCCGTGGCTTTAGTATCGCCTGGCGTGTCTGTAATAATATGATTGAATATTAATTTATGCAATTGGGAATGTTTGTATTTAAATTAGAAAATCTTTTGCTGGTATTAATATGGTTAAATGCTTGGGTAATGCCTATTATATAAAAAAATAACTTACAGTTTTGGCGTGTATTGGTCTGCTCGTGCTTGATGCTAGGCTGATACTAGAGCTATGGACTTGCTCACAGTATTTTAGTTAGTTATATTATCTGTTTCCGGAAGTAGAGGGGGTGTCTGTAAAATCTGTGTGTGTGATTGTTTTGGCGGGAATAGTTTGAATAAATTGAAGAGTGGGTTATTTATGTTGGCTATTTGTTCGTTTAGTAGGGGTTTTCCTGAATTGTGTTCTTTTATAATATGGAATTGTTCCGCCGTTTCTATTGTAGGCATTTAACCATATTAATACCAGCAAAAGATTTTCTAATTTAAATACAAACATTCCCAATTGCATAAATTAATATTCAATCATATTATTACAGACACGCCAGGCGATACTAAAGCCACGGACCTGACAATCTTCACTTTGTTATAATATTACATAAGCCATCAACTTAACAGAAGTATCTCAACATCACTTCAGAAAACATAGTCATGCCACGACATCGCGTCCAACTCAACGCTAAACAAGATCACCACAAGTGCCTCATTTAACTGCAAACCAGCAAATTCCACGCAATAAGTGACCACATACTTCACATAGTGATGTAAAAACTAAGTGCTTCAAATAGTTTTAAAAATGTTTTAAACAGTGCTTTATATAGTGTTTTTAAATAATGACATTTTAATTTATTTATTTTAATTCAAGTTTTAATTCAAGTTTGATAGAGTGTGGTACCAATCAGTATATAAGAATTAAGGTGATCATTTGTGTATTATGACAACACTTCACCAACATCGTACAGCAAAACCATTGACCATTTATGTCCAAATACATGCACCCACAGGCTTGGTTTACAATTAGAATCACATACAAACATCTGAAGATGGTACATGTTACGTACCGAAAACGTTAATGACTAATTAATTCATTTACATTGTAAGATAAGCAAAGGCGGCAAATACAAACATAATTACAGTCAAATTGTGACAGCTTATCGGTATATCTTCAACATGATAAACAACATAAACATCATAGTGGACCTATGGATTGTTTCAAAGACACAGGGAAACCATCTTCCCATCTTCTCTTAAGACGATCGACATATCTACTTCCGAAGAATCTCTACAGTAGTATCGGGTTAGTGATTCATTCATTGCCCATCCGGAAGAAGTGATCACGCCAGTTTTATTTATTCTCCATTACCTTCTCATTTATGTTAAAAATATTTAGTTAATTTCTAATTATGAGGTTTCTTATTTCGTCTCGTCGATTGTAGGCTGCTACATAGCCTAATTATGCTAGAAATCTCATTTCTGCAGACTCGATCTTTCTTTAATCCGATGTATTCAGTGCCCAATTTTCTGAACCATACAATAAAGTAGGAACAGCCATAACCTTATAACATTAAAGAAAATGTACCGTTCCTCGCTTTATTACGTTAGAAATGTACTTGAATTTTACCAATTTATTTTGTAACTGACCAGTCATCTCTCTCATGACAAATAGATAGATAGATAGATAGATAGATAGATAGATAGATAGATAGATAGATAGATAGATAGATAGATAGATAGATAGATAGATGGATGGATGGATGGATGGATGGATGGATGGATGGATGGATGGATGGATGGATGGATGGATGGATGGATGGATGGATGGATGGATGGATGGATGGATGGATGGATGGATGGATGGATGGATGGATGGATGGATGGATGGATGGATGGATGGATGGATGGATGGATGGATGGATGGATGGATGGATGGATGGATGGATGGATGGATGGATGGATGGATGGATGGATGGATGGATGGATGGATGGATGGATGGATGGATGGATGGATGGATGGATGGATGGATGGATGGATGGAGTGACTAAGTGAGTGAGTGAGTAAGTAAATAAATAAATAAATAACATTTGAAATTTAAAATTTATAATTAAAATGTTAAAATCTAAAATTTTATAAATAAAAATTTAAAATTAAATTAAATTAATTAAATTAAAATAAATTAAATTTCAGTAAATTAAATTTAAATAAATAAATAAGTTAATGTCGCATTCCAGTTACTTAAAACTAGCTAAGGGAAAGAAAACCGCGATAGAAAAACCCTGGGTCTTTCAAGCTCGAAGGTTTTGCGATAGGCTGGTAAGCCCCTGTAAAAAATAATACTACTGAGATTTCACACAGGATGGAGACCCGATTTGATTAACAATTTAATCCAAAATTTTATTTTAACCCACCCAATTTGACATATTTAGGTAGGACCTGTATTGTTTTACATTATTTTTTGAACTATGTTGAATTAGTTTCTCGGATTAATTATACACTTATTTAATTATATCTATAGTTTTGTCAAGGAATTAGCCGAAAAGGATTCAGTTGTACTCCGTTTTGTATGTCGTGTTATAAATATTTTAGAAATACGCATACGTTATTTCCTCTGGTGTACAGGCCTACCTGCATTATATTGTCTGCTTAACAAGCAACAAGCAGATTCATAAATACAGTATTACAGTGCAGTGAAAGTCAGACTGGTTATTAGTATCGTTTGCAGCGTAATTGTGTTGTTTTTCCACTCCAATAAGTTTTTGTTGTAAAATTTCACGCACCTGGTGTATTATGAGAAGTATCCAAACCTAAAGAATTAAACGCCATAAAACAATACATGTACAGTGTAAGAAAGACATAGATCAAGTTATGGTATTATAAGAGAAACTGGTCCAGTTCATGAGGAAAATTTGTATTACTTCTTGTCCGATGGCATCGATTCTTGCACAATCTCTTTTTGTAGATTCTGAGACTTCAATTACAAAAATAATTTTATCGTAATTTACTGTTTTGTGCAATGGCAGGACCATTAACTTGCCACTGTTCACCACGACTCTACGAGCGTGGCTCATAGATGTAGCTAATGCCGAAAAGCGTAGACCACTTAGTTCATCAGATACTATGCAGAGTGCACCATAGGTAGTGGGTCTTCGTGTCACTCGTAATTAATGTTGATGATTGAGAATTGAGACAGGGAAATAAAAAACTCCCTAACTCCAATAAACCAAATTTTACAGGAGAGAAAAAAAAACTTATTATTTCTCTTACTAACTTTAAATATTATACATTTATCTATTAGTATTGTGTAAAACTATATTCTTTATCAATTAAATACTTCAAAACCTAAATTTTTACATTATCTTACGCTATAATTTGAAATAAACCCTGCTGGAGTTAGTGGTTTTCTGACTCCACAGTGCATGAATTCAGAAAAGAAAAGAAAAGAAAATATGAGCCATGTGAAGAAAAAAAGATAAGAATATCATAATTCCCTTATGAAACATTGGAAACGAGAAAATGGAAGTTTATTATTAAGATTAACATTGCTACATTTTTTAAATTTCAAATATATGAGACAGAAAATCACAAATTACCATAAAGCAAATCAAAATACACAAATAAAACCACAAACAATATTAAAATGTTAACACAGTCTCGTTCATGTTACAGATTGTTTTTTTTTCTCTCACTCTCATGTTCTTCCTGTGCATCTAGATTCTAGATTATTACTGACCGCAAACAAGTTTGGTAATTCATCCTACTTTCCTCGGAAATAAACTGCATTAAATTTTGCAAGTCCTTTTGCTTTCTTCTTTCAATGGCAATGCTGAATTGTACTTTAGTTGACTGAGGAATGATGCATCTGTATTGGTTTCTGGAAGTTAATCGACTCGATATTGTGCCTTTAATAGTCTTACTTACATGGATTTCATAGATTTTTGTGACATTCTGAATACCGTATCGTATCACTTTACTCAGCTGGTTGAGCGATAGTGTTGCCACCTACCGGGAAATTAAGCTTGGAATACAAAAACTCTCTTATTCCATGGAGTAAGTGGAGTTCTGACTTCCACGAGTTTTAAAACAGCCCCCAGAATGCAGATGAATGTCGATATTAGTGTATTCTTGCCTTCCACGCATGGGGCACAAACTAAAATGCATCATCCAGTGCATAACTCAATTTTGTCAAAAATTGGAGTTTGTGGGTTTTTGATCTCCCTGTCTCAATTCTTGGAATATCTCAAGAGATCCGGTGATCCCTGAGAAAACCCCTGTGTTGCCTGGACCACGAGCTTGCCCAACAAATGATAAATTCAGGTTGGATCTGCCGGGATTTGAACCCGGCCCCCTGGCTTATAAGCCCCGCGTGTAATTTATGTTTGTCTTTCAACATCTAAACGTCACCTACTCATCGAGTTGTGTGAGATATCTCGAGCTGCTGCAAGAGCCATTCGCTGCTCGTTTCATCCAAGTTTTTATGTTTACACGGTCTCTCTTCTTGGTTGAATAGAGTATAGACTGAAATTGCCACACGAATGAATATTTGACTGCGGTATATTCCCAAGCGACTCGATGCTCATTCCGAACGTAATCTGAATCCGTTCAATAGTTGAGCAAGCAGACTTGACCGTTCCCACAAGCTTCGGTTTTGTGCACACTTGCATCGATACGGGCGGTGCTGGTGCTGTGTGTGACGGATTGAGAATTGCTAAGCAGAGCGTCGGCGGCCGTCCACAACTGCAACTGAATTTTGGAAGACAGCTCTACACGCGCTTTAATCAAATATACATGCTGTACCGGGTCCATCATTTTGTTTTTGCTAACATTTCTAATATTAACGTGGCTATACCTTTGAATTAACGGTTGAGAACCGGACACTGTTATCCCCTTCCACGATTGGAGTTTGATGATACTAGTGTAAAATACAACCAAATCATTTTACTAGTTATAGGAGGGACGAAAAGTAGTGCATCCATTTACGTAAACTAGGAACTGTTACGATTTTCAGTTCGATAATTTTCGTTAGGTTTTTATTGAATCAAAATGCAGTGCAGTATTAATAATAAGTGTTTTTATTCACTAACTGAACTATCCAGCGGACATATTCATTATGCACTGTATAGACTACAGACGTGGACAAATTATTAACAAAATTGACGATTTTTATGATAATTGTGTTTACAAAATTTGCTTTTCAATTTAGACTACAGTTGACAATTTTGCATATTTCCATCATTACAGTAGACAGAAATATGCAAAAACGTCAACTGTAGTTTAAATTGAAGAGTCAAGTTTTGTAATAAAAATCTTCAATTTTGCTAACAATTTGTAAATTAGCAAAAATGTCAACTGCATTGACGAGTCAAATTTTGTAAAAATATAAAACAAAAATCTTCAGTTTTGCTAATAATTTGGAAATATCAAAAATGTCAACTGTAGTCCAAATTGAAGAATCGAATTTTGTAAAAATATACAATAAAAACCTTCAGTTTTGCTAATAATTTGTAAATATCCAAAAATATCAAATGTAGTCCAAATTGAGGAGTTAAATTTTGAAAAATATACAATACAAATCTTCAATTTTGCTAATAATTTGGAAATACACAAAAATGTCAACTGTAGTCTAAATTGAAGAATCATATTTTGTAAAAATATATAATACAAATCTTCAATTTTGCTAATAATTTGTCCACGTCTGTAGTATACTCTCTACAGCACATTGGCATATAATATGGAGAGTGCATTTAAATTGAAAAATACTGAACATCTGAATATTTAAACAAATTGTTGAAAAAGGTGGCCTTTCATTTCTATACGGGCTTCAGTTCTGTTGTGTACATATTATGGAAAACGTTTTTAAGCATAATATCTTCTGAAATTGAATGTATTGTTTCTTGACTGTAATTCTTTAATTTTTCTATTGTTGTAGGATTTTTAGAAAACATAACTGTTCTACAGTAACCCCAAAAGAAATAATGGAAAGCACTCAAATTAGTCGACATGGAGGAGCCATAATCCTGTTTCTCTTGAAATAATTATGTACAGTTTCCCTAGAAAAGGATGAGACAATTGAATATTCCTAAGTCTCAGATGTAAGACACTGCGCATGATCGGAGACCAGAGCACTGATACACAAGATAACGAATACTGAGTTACTTAATTTCAGGCTATTTGGTTTCTTACTAGCATCGTTCCGAAACTCACTTCAAAAACTGCAAAAAATATGATAATATTACGTAAATAAAAGATAAATATATACATAAATCGTGTAGTTAAATCGACAATGGACCTTCATGACTAGATCGACACTCCGCACAGAAAGGAAAGCTTTCGTGTCGTTTCAATAGCTCAGACGCTAAGACTTCTGCGTCTCGTGTAGAAGGGTGTGAGTTCGATTCCTAGTCTACACAACGATTTTTTTTTTGTTTAAATAACTTTGAAATAGCTAAATAACGTTGAAATAGAGTTTTACAAAGTCCTGAGATTAAGTGTTAATGATCACAGCCAATACAAAATTACAGGTTATAATATTGTAAACGTTAATTTAATGAATGCATTTATACATACACACACATACAATGTAAATGCATATATATTAAAAATTAACAATTAAAATGAAATTAAAAAATATTCCTAAGCCACATAGACAAACTTTTACAAAGGTTTAGAGTCCTTAGGCTATGTCATTTGTTGAGTAGTTATTACAATATTTTATTAGTAGCTTTCCCATATGTGTAAGAAATGCACTCGCACAAAACAATTTCTGTTAAAAGTGTGGCTTTGGATTATTTCATTCTCACCCCTTCAGGTGATTTTAACTATTTTATCTACGTGTTTGCAATAGTGTTTAATTTAATATTCATTCAATTTGTTCATGTTATGATTGAATGAAAAAGCACTGTTGCAGTTATTGACTAATTACATATATTAATACTAATTATTAAATGCATCTCTTAAATAACCAATTGTATTATCTTTTGCAAAATCTTGAATGTTTAAGTTGTCAATAATATTTCTGTACTATATACTATAAGACATTAAAAGAATTTGCAATAGATTTGGGGTCCTCTAGTTTATAATCACTGGTTTTAACGAAAAAATATTTTATTTCTTAGAATATCTACAAGTTTAACTTCAATAATATTCCGAATAGATTTAATTGCATTATCTGAATGTTGTACTTTTCTATTCGAATGTATTCTATTTCCCTCTTTCATAATTTTTTATAAATTACACCTTACTTCTTGTAGTATTTAAGAACATGAGGATCATTACATTGCAACTCATTACATATACACTCTTCTTGTTAATACATGAGATTTTTAAGTCCCTGCGTTATCTACATGTTTTTACTTTTGAATGTTTTCACAACATTGAGTGGAGAACATCCACTAAAGTGATTCTGAAATTAAAGTGAAAAATACAATACGTTTACTCTTCATATCAGTAGTGCCAGTATAATATACCGTACGTTTTTCCAAGATTTATTTTGTAGACATAAATGTAAATAGTCACTAGATAAAGCATCTACGACCCTTTTTTAGTTTTTAAATTAATATTTTGAAATTGTTCAGTGATATTGGAAACACTTAGGATTTGTTTATCATGTTCATACAAGCCATTGATTATAGGTTCTGTCGAATAGGAATTCAGTCTAATTCTGTGTACAAAACTTTTATCAATGGCTGTGCTACTTCAGGTTGTATGCTGGTGCGAAAATGGCTCTACGACTAAGGTTTCCAGTTTCAAGGAGTGAGTTTAATTTACTTTTACGGAAAAGTTTCGAGAGATAATCTATGTTTATGTCACTACAGATCACAAATTCCATATGAGATTTCTGAAGTCTTTTCTTTACAAATTCAATGTTGACTATAAATATTAATAAATAATGTAAGAAATATGAATGATTGTAGTTAGAAGTCTGATTTACATTATAAAAAGCTAGAAGTTACATTCCGCGGCAACATTCGAACTTTCAATGTTTGGTTTTGTCGTCCAACGCATAAGCACGGACCTATTCAATGCTTATGTTAATAACATAGAATTTAGCTGTAGCAATGTGGTGTGATAACTTGGGATTTGTTTACTTAACGTAATTAGATTTAATTTGATTTGTTTCGCAACAATAATTGGACTTCCTGTTATTTAAATATTTAATTTAGGGTTGATTTATTAACTCTTACTGTGCAAGATGCCCCTTATTTCAATAATTCTATATCACGCTAAATAGTCATTGTCTCCACTAAAGTATTATCGTCATCCCTCATTTCTCATCGTAATGGCGTACCCGACGTGACATGAGACAGCGAGTTATAGCTCTAGTTGGGGCTGGATATGAGGCTAGATCTGCTGGCCGTTTCGTCGGTGTTCCTGGAAGTACAGCCGCGAGGGTGTTCATTGTTACAAAATTCAGGGGAGGTCGAAAATCGCCCTATTCCTGGGCGTCCGCGGATTTCTTCATTGGAAGAGGATGCTCTCTTATCGAGACAGTTCGACTGGACCCCTTTCGGACTGCTAACGAAATAAGAGCAGCATCTAACTTTCCTGGTTCTTCACAGACTGTGATCAGCAGGTTGAGGAACCGATGTATTAGGAGCCGGAGGGCTGTGCAAATGGAAATATTGAGGGAAGCACAAGCTGTCAACCATCTTGCCTTCGCTACCAATCGAGTGGATTTCGATTGGAGAAATGTATGAAGGTATGTGGACAAGATTTTAAGTTAACGGGTCTCTTTTTATTTTTTATGATTTTTGTTTCAGGAAGAATACTTTTAACTTCCAAGTAAGATTTATGTATTTTTTGACGAGGTTCAGCCCACTTGTAGACCAAAAAATTGGGCATAAATTATTCCATATTTTTCGACAAATTATTCAGTCGAGGAACTCTGAACAAATTAATTACACCTCAATAAAAAAAGAGTTTTACCTGGGATCGAACACGAAACATTTCGGTTATACGGTGGAACCGACACGCTACTATATGAGCTACCGAGACAAGACAGTGAAAGCAGCAGTCTAGAATGTAGATCCGATAGCAGGCATTTGCCATTCGGTACAGAGAAGCAATGATATTTTGTTACCCGAGCTATGTTGTGAAATCGTGGCCTTAAATGGCTGTCTTCTTCGTGATCTTTATTCTGATCCTTGTCCTTGTTGTGGTCCTTATAACAATTCTTGTTCTATTTGTCATTGTACTTATCGTTATACGTCGATATCGAGTGAACCGCGCTGTAGAACTTTAACTTCCGATAACCAAGAATCGTCTCATTCTTTTTAAGGGTAACTGTACCTACTCTATAACAGAGTAGGCCTACCTTACTTACTCATTGTAAATTCAATCTTCACTTCTGCCCGATTGGCACAGATAAATTTAGGCCTACTCAGACTGCTATCTAATAATAATAATAATTTAATAATTTATTTATTTAATCTGGCAGAGCTAAGGCCAGTAGGCCTTCTCTTCCGCCCAGCCAGACTCTAATTCTAATAGAATACAATTGCTTACATAGTTATTACATTAATATCTAGACCATAAAACAACATGAAAGTAAATAATGAAAGTTGAATATGTCCGTCCAAGTAATTATGTCACAGGGTCGTAGAAAGGGGGAGATCAGACAGTTACTTAACGAGGCCCTTCTATTTAAATCATTTTAAACAGTTGTATAATATTATGTAGACGTCCAATTCCTAATAGCAAATGTTTCAGAAAAGAGCTAAGACAGCCCAGCCACTCGTCTTCACACAGGGACCAGGAGAAACGGATGGGGGAAACCGAGATGCGACATAACCAAACGGACACTCAGTACCTGTGCGAAAATGTGATTCAATAATGCATGCTCTTTCTTCACTGGAAAATGCGACCATATTTCTGGAACGTACTATACTCACCCAGTACTGTTTACTATGACTATGACCGTAAGACGACTTTGACTGCATATGTGGCCTTGGTTTTGTGTGGAGGATGGTGGATGTTTACTACTAGAATAAAAATTGAAGTAAAAATAAAATAATGTCCCTGTAGTATGAAGGTAAAAAAAAAGAGTACTTATATTTAAACACTTCTTGTTCTTTTTGTCAAGGCTTGTTTCGGATTCTAAGGGAAACAATTGAAGGGTTTTTTGAAAAAAAGGACCATAATCCAAAAAATGCAAATTTGAGATGTTAAGCAAATGGTGAGCGTAACGTATCGGCCATCTAGTGAATTAGTTGTTAGGGGGAAAAAAACACTTTAGGCCTATGTTATAGGAGTGGCAATTTTCAGTGGTTTTCATAAAACTATCATACTCCAAAGACTTTTTTTGTGTGAAATAGCCATTGTCCAGCCAGGACGATGGTAGCATTTAAAAATATCCCATTCATATCATCTTGAAACATTAATTTATCCATACACTTTTAAACTGTAGTACACTGGCAGTACTGCTTCTTACGTACGCGGAAAAAATACCTCGGAGAAAAATACTTTGACACGTGAATTGTTGTATTAGTTATGGAGTTATCTTTAGGAACAGGATATAATAAAGAAAAAGAAGTTTAAGGAAAGGCACACTTCAGCCACGCCTGAGTATTTTTTTCTTAAAACCACAGTAGCTATTTCAACTTAATTATAATTCTTTAGATATTGCATATAGACTGAATTGAATTACACTAGCTCATAAATTAAGTTATTACTTTTTCGTAGAGGTTTTAGGTCAAATTAAATAAATATGTATTAGTCGTTAAAATGTAACTGAAAAATATTGCTGAAGAATCGTAAATGTATTGTAAATATTCATAATTTAAATATGTATGTCTCTATTGTATTGATAAAGGCTGTTTGAGTGGAGGAGAAGGCCTTATGGTCTTAACTCTGCCAGCGAAAATAAAACATTCTATTCTACTGTCCAAAGTTACCTGCACTTACACATGTATTTCTATGAGGCAGTTTGTATTATAAATGTACTTCAGTTTTCCTATGTTTCTACAACACTTTAAGAAATGGCATGATGAATTTCATACTTGAAGTGTCAACAACAACCATACCAGATAGTTTTTTGTTTCTTCTTAAAATTTATGTTTTTGGACTATGTTTTTTTAATCCTTCAATTGATGTCAGGTTACGTTTAGCGATTGAAATTGAAGCGGTTTAGTACTACAATTGTACACTGATACAAACGTTGATGAAAGACCTTACCTACTCCTTGCAAGATTTGAGTACTTCAGCTTTCATTTCATCATCTCTGTGTAATCTGTGTCCCTTTACAGCTGTATTTAAGGACCCGAACAAATGAAAGTCACAGGATGACAAATCTGGACTGTAAGTAGGGTGGCACACAGTTTCTGCTGTTAAGAATTTAACCGTTCTTCGCTGGTCGTCTTTCGACGTATTTAGAATAACACCAGTTATGTTAACAGGTTCCTGATATCTACACACTTCCCGTGCATTGAAGCAAATTGTTCTCAATAATTGCTCTACGCAAGACGAGTATCACGCCACATACCACATGATCATATTTCAAGGACCGCAAACCACTTAAGGCTGAGCAAATGGGTTTCATTTGATTATGCTTTAAATGTATGTTATAGTGTAGTATGGTATGTTGTGGTACCCTATGTATGTAGTGAATGTTGACAGTTACTCCAATGGGAAACCTCCCTTATTGCGAAAAATGGACCAGCAAACACTTCTTTAGCATGTGTGACAATGAAACGAGCAGACCAGGGTTCAACTCATGGTTGGGAAAAGTTACCTGGTTGAGGTTTTTTCCGAGGTTTTCCCTCAACCCATTTATTGTAATAAAGACAGCAGAGTAGGTTTAGCGTGGCTAAGATTGGGGGCATGGAAGGGTAATAAAATTGTCAACGAAGAAGGGGAGCGTCTTTATCCGCTTTGCAGAGAAAAGGACTCCTATAAACATATTTTATTACAGTGTGTCGAGTTGGAACATGTACGTAGAAAATATCTACCACCCTCGATGCTAAGTCAGAATAGAGTTCGCTTGCATGTCTTGACCTCATGGGGAATAGAGAATGGGAACAAAAGACTGGATTGTTCCTCTTGAAGGCGAGAAAGATTAGATCTTCAGTTGTTGAAATTTGTGACACGAACTGAGGAAGGGATAACAGTATCTACCCAACTGTACACTGTTATGTCTTTTAGGTTAGGATATATTATATAATGTGTTTTGTTGTGCCATTTTAATTTTAATGTGTGTGTTCTTTTGGAGAGTGGTTGGATATAATCATAGGTGAGGGGAGTGAAACCTACAAAGTAGGACTTGTTTTAGGTACAAAGCACGTACGGTCAGAAGATCCGTACATTGGATTTTAGAGACAATTATGATAATATAAAATCTGTATGTATAATATTATTCGATAAATCCATCTATCTATGTATCTTAAAAAAACTCAGACGCTAGATAATCATAGCAGTTAATAAAGCGTCGTAAAATAACCAGTTACAAAAACACTTCTTAACAGAGTATTTAGAATCATGGCGAAATGAGTCCGAAGTTCAACGTCAAAAATTATCCAGCAATTTCTCTTCAGTTGGTTGAGGGAAAAACCTCGGAAAAATTCAAACCAAGATAATTGTTCCTACCATGATTTGAACCCGGGCCCGCTCGTTGCACAGTTCTAGCCGCTACTCCACAGCGATGGGTCCATTTTCATTTTACTGTTGCTCCATTTTCTCTGTACCATCACTTCGATTCTGAATTGCCTTTGTGGCTTACGAGGTAGCCTACTATGTTAAATAAAGCGTTGTCGTACCATCGCGGTCTTACTGTGTTTATTCACAGTTTTGAATTCGGATTCAAAAGCGTACGGACTGCAGTAAACTTTTGTAGTGAAAAAGTGACTAAGTTACTCAAATCATGAATCGATTTCTCCCTCTTTACTCGAATAAATTGAACGGTCGACTCACCCGTTGTGCAGATCCCCATTGTGAATGCGATTCAATAGCTAAATGGGCTCTGGAGTTCCAGGAATATTCAAAGAGTCTGACCACTCATCCTTTCCCGGAACCTTTCTTATACTTGCTTCTATAAAGCTGTTATTTCAGTCAGTGAAATGAGATGAAGCCCTTGAAGGGAGGCACAAGAATATAGCAACATGCTTACATGCTTCCGTACTTGCGACAAAAATGAGTTCTTTTTTATTTCGAGGGGTCGTCCACTATAAAACTGCTGATACATAGCAGCCCATAGGCCTGCTTCATATTTTAAACTTTTTTTTTTTTCCTGAATTATGTGCTGTTCTAAAAGTCGTTGTCATCAGTAAAGTGATCTGCTCAGACTTAAGTGCTCTAGTCGGAGAACTTTGTGGAGTAAGAAACTTCTGACCGTTAATTTTGTCTGGATCTCTCTCAAACAGGGTTAGGATTATTGTAGGATCAGTGTCTTGCAGTCTCAGTCGATTAGTTACCTTACACAAAATTATGCGCAGATTAGGGAAGTATTAGTATTTACTTAACCTGGTAGAGATAAGGCCGTCAGGCCTTCTCTGCCCCTCTACCAGGAGATTCCAACTATAATATGAAGAATAAAATTACAATTAATATTACATTTACAATTACAATTACAATAAAAATTAAAGTACGACAAGATTACCTGATTAATGAAAGCTAGACAATTTATCATAGAAGTTAAGAACAAAGAATATTTTTGTATTTACTGAATTACAAATTAAACCTAGAATAACAAAATTCTAAAGTGATGAAATTACCATATACTGAAATATTTTGTGATAGATTAAGAGAACTATTTACAAGAAACCATGTCTGAACGAGTCTTAATTACTGACCAAGTGTCTAGTAAGTTTGCGTTTGAATTCAATGTTATTTCGGTAGTCCCTGTTGCTAGCAGGTAAAGAATTCCAGAGTCTTGGCAGGGCTATTGTGAAAGAGGATGAGTATGAGGAGGTGCGATGGGATGGTATTGTTAGTATTGTTTCATGGCGAGAGCGTGTGTTCAGATTGTTGTGGAAAGAAAGGTAAGTGAAGCGAGACGACAGGTACGAAGGAAGTTTGTTAACTGAGAATGAACTGGCCGTTAATATTGCTTGCAGTTCTGTCAATCAAGAATAGGCATCTTTTTTCCACCATTGTGTTGGAGTCTCAGTTCACTAACATGAAATCGATAGGGGCATAGATATACTATGCTGCATATCTTTACTTAAAAGGGTTGATGAACAGCGCACGGAACAAGGAGAATACAGCGAGTACAAGGGGAATTCAAGGAGTAAAAGGGGACTGAAAGGGAAAAAAAGGGGAAAATAAGAATAACAAGTGAAATACAATGGAAACAAAGGGAATTCAATGAGAAAAACAGAGAACGGGGTAATAAATGAGCGAAAACACAATATAAGGAGAACAACAGGAATGCAAGAAAAAGAAGGCGAATACAAGGAGAACAAGGAGAAGACAGAGCAAGGAGAACAATAGAAATGCAAGAAAAACAAGAATGCAAGGAGAACAAGGGGAGTGTAGGAGGAACAATGTAAATGCAAGGAGAACAAGAGAAATGCAAGGTGAATAAGCGTAAGACAAGGAGAATACAAAGAGAACAAGGGGAATGCAAATAGAATAAATGAACAACGAAAATAAGGGGAATGAAAAGAGAAGATGGGGAATACAAAGAGGAGAAGGTGGGGGTTACATTTTGTTGTGACAGTCAATTCCTAAGTTACCTCCCATTCGTAGTGAAGAGATAGACGTAGTTTTATATCAAAAGTAAGCGCAGGGCATGGAACTTTGTAAGGTGAGAATGCACTGACCGTTAATATTACTTGTAGTCCTCCCAGTAAGAAACAGGTTTTTTGGCGTTTTATTTGTCAATGACGCGGATTCCTGTCTCAAAGTCTCAGTCGAGAGGTTGGGTTTTAGTGACATCTTTGTGCAAAGCTTAGGACTTCTTGAGAATGAGAAACAGCTGACCGTAAATTTTGCCTGAAGTTCTTTTAAACATGATAGTGTTTTGTTCCGTTTCATTTATCAACGTCTTGCATTGTCAGTCGACTCGTTGACTTTGCTGAAATCTTTCCGCAGAGCGACGAACTTTAATAGGAGTGAGGAACAATAAGGATGTTGTTTATTATAGTTGTTTTCTTTATTATAAACGTAGAAAAGAAAGAAATATAGGGTGTACATAATAATACTATTTCTTAAGTATTTTAATTGGGGCATACATTCATTCAGATATGTGCTGTTCTTGTTGAAGACAACGACGAAGATTATGATGATAATTATGAAAATATACGTGTAAAGCTGGAGGAAAAAGAAAAAAAAAATAGTACTTAAAATATGTAACTATTTCATACCCAGAAAAGATGTATCGTTTTTGTTGTTTGATGGTGGTGATGATTATTATTATAATGATGATGATAGTAGTAGATCCATAAACGTGTGTAAATTATTACATTGTTTTCAATTTCTTTCTAATTTATTTTCAGAACTACGGGTACTTTTATAGCTTATAAACAACTCGGATTTTCCCCCTTGCAAGTAAGACGTAAAAAATTTAGATAATGCCGTCATAGAATTTGCTCATGCTGCACTATGTGAGAAGAATCTACGTTACAAGCATATTACTACCATTATTACTTCCATTAAGGAATATTACACTGTACAATGGCTCTCCTTCATCCCAAAGCGATTTTCTGCCGCCAAAGGTCTTTGTCTCTGCCATCTTCCTCACATAGATCCTTTCCTCCAAGCTTCTTCGCACCACATCCATCCATAATTCTCATGGTTTACTTTTTGTCTTTCCCCTTCTGCCTCCCAATTCAGTACCTTTCTTGGTATTCTATTTTCTAACATCCATTTAAATGTCCATATCATTTCAAACGTTTTTCTTCTATTGTCTCTAAAATGTTCCTGTAGATCTGCATAGGCCTAATTTATCTTATTCTAGTACATAGTTCTAATTTTATCTTTTCTGGACATTGACTCTCTCCAAAGCTCATTTCTACCACAATCTTTCAGTTTGCTGCCATGTTTCGGCCCCATATAACAAAATACTTTGTAACATTGCCTGTAATATTAATGTCTTAGTTCTATGTAAAAATACCTACTACTTCATAAAATGGTGTTTATCACACCAATAATTCTCCTACCGTCAATATTCTTTCAATTTGCAAATTTGTTTTTGCGTTTTACTCCAATTAAGAACCAAGATAGGCCTACTTAAAATATTCAACATTTTAAATTTCTTCTTTTTATCCATAACTATTGCCAAATACTCAGTTTTACCCAAATTTATCTGTAATCTCCACTTTCCATATTCTTCTATAAACTTCCTTATCGTGTATGATGTATCGTCTTTATACTTTGTAATCCATTGAGTCGTCCGCAAATAATACATTATGGCCCGATTGTATAAACCATTTAATCTTAGATCAGAGGTTAAATTGATCCTTGTTTCAGCTGAACTTGGAATTTTGTGTTGTATAAAGTCTAATCTGAGATTAATTTGTCTCAAACTAAAGTCAGCTTTGACTGAAGAAATTTCTCCGATTAAGTTAGATGATCCAAGTTCAGTTATTTCTTTTCGGTTTGAAATATACGAGTGACAGATTGTGCAAATAAAATATTCATTATTATTAATATTAATAGATATGATAGATACATTTATATATATTTCTTTCAATTTCTTGCCTTAATACACAAACAATCTTATATTTTATAAGGCTCTATCGTGTTCAGCAGTATCAAATAACATAACCTATAATTATATTATGTTTATAACAACTATTAATTATTAATGGATATGATAGGTACATTCATAAATGTTCAATTAACTGTATTACTAAACGAAAATTGTCGTTTTATAAAGCTTTATTATGTTTAGCAGTATCAAACACCATAACATGATAACAACTCGGAGAACAGTCAACCTACTTCTTATTGTCCGCCATCATTTACATTGCACAAAAAACCAGTGTCTCCAACAGAGTGTAAAGAAAGTCGCCAAAAAGTAGTTGTAAAGTCGCTAGATTTCTCATTATCAACAAAGAAAGATTAAATTTTGTCACTATGGGGTGCTAAAAAGGTCACTAAATCCCTATTTAAGCAATATAAAAGTTAAAAGAAATTGTTGTTGTAAAAGAGTTAAAGTCGCTAGATTGGCAACACTGAACAAACCTGTCCGCGCATCACGTATTTCACCTGTTTATGCGATGTTGCAAATCCTTTTCACGTGAACTTAGATTGCATTGCTGGCCTTCTATGCCCAAGGTTGCGGGTTCGATCCCGGGCCAGGTCGATGGCATTTAAGTGTGCTTAAATGCGACAGCCTCATGTCAGTAGATTTACTGGCATGTAAAAGAACTCCTGCGGGACAAAATTCCGGCACATCCGGCGACGCTGATATAGCCTCTGCAGTTGCGAGCGTCGTTAAATAAAACATAACATAACTAGATTGCATTTGAACCAAGGTAATTTGATCGCAGAAAAGTTTTATACAATAGAAGAAGTGTCTGAACTCGGTTCACTTTTCGTTCTTCGATCAAAGTTGATCTTTAGTCAGGGAGTTTTATACAATTGGGCCTATGTAAGTTTAGATCATCTTGTTCAGTTGGAAGTCCTATACATTGACATTTTCTTGACCATTTTCTATGGCACTTGTCAATATTATTATTACTATTATTGTTATTATTATTGATATTCCTAGATGTTGATACAGCGTCGTAAAATAACCGAATAAAAATTATTGTTATTATTGTTATTGTTATTATTGCTATTATTATTATTGTTATTGTTATTTATTATTATTATTGTTATTATTTATTATTATTATTATTATTATTATTATTATTATTATTATTATTATTATTGTTGTTGTTATTATTGTTATGATTATTATTGCTATTATTATTATTATTTATTATTATTATTATTAGCATTAATATTATTATTATTATTATTATTATTATTATTATTATTATTATTATTATTATTATTATTATCCTGAATTTCAAAAGCAGTGGGACGTTATCTTTTCCCAAAAAAAAAATTAGATAAACTCCTTTCTTCTTTCAAATCCGAGCAAGACACTGCACATCTCCTAGCTCTTCAAGAGACATTACCTTCTCCTCACATCGGCATTCTAATAGATAGCACATCCTTTAAAATCGCAATGGCTTTACGCCTTGGTTGTAAACTCTGCCAGCCACACCAATGTATTTGCGGAGGAATTACTGATATTTACGGCCATCACGCACTCAGCTGTGCGAGGAGCAAGGGTCGCATTCCCAGACATACATCACTCAATTATATCATTAAAAGATCTCTGACTTCTTGTGGCATCCCGTCTCTTTTGGAACCACCAGGTATTAGTCGCGCGGATGGTAAATGGCCCGATGGTCCTACCTTAATTCCATGGTCTAGAGGAAAATCTTTAATTTTGGGCTCCACTTGCGTTGACACTAGCTCCATCTCACTTGCCGAATACCTCCAGACGCGCAGCATCTGCTGCTGAATTAGCCGTGAAAAAAAAAGTCAATAAGCATGCTCATCTTTTAGACAATTATATCTTTGTCCCCTTTGCTGTGGAGACCTTCGGTCCTTGGAGTCATGACGCTAAAGTTTTGGTATCTCAAATCGGCCAAATTTTGATCTCCATTACCGGTGATCGTCGTTGCACTACTTATTTGCGTCAACGTTTAAGTATTGCAATTCAACGCGGAAATGCAATGAGCGTTTTGGATACCTTTCCCGAGTCCAGTCCTTTGGATGAACTCTTTCTCTTGTAAAATTTATTTAGTGTAGATAGATATTTTTAGAAGTAATTTATTTTTTCATTACAAGATAATATTTTATACAAAAACAAATTATATTATGTTATAAAAAATTTAGTTATTATTATTATTGTTGTTATTATTATTATTATTATTATTATTATTATTATTATTATTATTATTATTATTATTATTATTATTATTATTATTATTATTATTAAGGTATAAGTGATTAAATTTGCGCAGAGAAGCAATGGTATCCAGCGAAAATGTCTCAAACATTGTCTTTGTATGCCACAAATTTCAGTTGAACTTACAAAAATTTGAACCCGAGTCTCGAGAGTGGAGGCCCTATGTTCTAGACGTTCCCCTAATGGCGTGTTCCATATTCATGTTCATGTTCCCTAATTGCACTGTTCTCTGTGTGTTTAACCCGCGACTACGTACGCATTCATTGCTTTTCTCTCTCTCTTCGCCTTCTGACCTTTCGTTGTTTCTTTATTCCTTCCACCTTTTAACACTAATTCAATTAGTTTCAACGACTGGTTCCATCTGGTTATCTTGACCGGGCAGCAAGCGACTTCGTTTCATGGCCACTGAGCACAGCTTTGGTTTACCCCTATCTCTGCAAGTCCTCCTGGCGTTACGACTCTTGCCTTCACATCTGCACCCAACTGTTTGTAAATGATTCCAATTAAATTCTGCATGTACAATATTGTCTTACAAGATGTGATTCCCTTACGTTTGGTCGACCAGTGGCGGACCAAATACATCACGGGAGCTCTTGAACTTGTACGAAAATGGCTCAAATTGTATCTGATATTAATTTTTTTTTCTTCTATTCTATAAACCTCGCCTATAAGTGCATGGAAAGAAATGAAAGGTTAGATTATCTAGCCAAAGGAAGCAAAATAATCCTTGTGTAGGCCCAGAATCACTATGCAGCTTCAAGGAAATGTAGTCAAAAGAGAAGAACTACCCCTTTATCTTACTTACTCAGAACCAGTGTGTGGTATTGGTAGAACCTAGCTAAAGAGGAGGTGGTATTCATTTAACGGTCCAGAATCGGTCAATGGTATTATTTAGTATTTATTTATTTAACCTGGTAGAGGTAAGTCCATCAGGCCTTCTCTGCCCCTCTACCAGGGGATTACAACTATAATATGAAGAATAAAATTACAATTAATATTAAATTTACAATTACAGTTACAATAAAAATTAAAGTACGACAAGATTACCTGATTAATGAAAGCTAGACAATTTATCATAGAAGTTAAGAACAAAGAATATTTTTGTATTTACTGAATTACAAATTAAACCTAGAATAACAAAATTCTAAAGTGATGACATTACCATATATTGAGATATTTTGTGATAAATTAAGAGAACTATTTACAAGAAACCATGTCTGAACGAGTCTCAATTACTGACCAAGTGCCTAGTAAGTTTGCGTTTGAATTCAGTTTTATTTCGACAGTCCCTGATGCTAGCAGGTAACGAATTCCAGAGTCTTGGCAGGGCTATTTTGAAAGAGGATGAGTATGAGGAGGTGCGATGGGATGGTATTGTTAGTATTGTTTCATGGCGAGAGCGTGTGTTCAGATTGTGGTAGGAAGAAAGGTAAGTGAAGCGAGGCGACAGGTACGAAGGGCTAATAATATCTGGCCAAAAAAGAATAAATACTTACATTATCGGTTCCGGCGAAAGATACCTGCGGAAAAATAAAGAAGTGTATGTAGCATTTGAGGATCTGGGGAAAGCTTTTGACAGAGTGGATTGGAATTAGCTTATGGGAATCTCAAAGAACATAGCCGTGGATTGGAAACAGAGGAGGCTATTCTGTAATCATTATATGAAATAACGAGTCAAAGTCAGGTTAATGTCAAAGGGAAATGGATTAGGGAGAGGAGTATGACAAGAATGGCCTTTATCACCTATTCTATTCCACATCTTCTTGGAGGTTTTACTGAAGAACTGTTTTGCAAATGTGGGAGGTGTGACAGTAGCAGGAAGAAGAATAAAGTACATAAGATTTGTTAATGATATGGCATTATTAGCAGAAGAGGAGACGATACTAAGGGACATGCTACTGGAGATAAATGACAGCTGTGAGCTGCATGCGATGAAGATAAATGCAAACAAGACGAAGACCATGGTCATAGGAAGAAAAATAAAAAAAGATAAACTTGCGAATTCTAATTGAGGCAGTGGGTTATGTGGACAGCTTCGGATACTTGGGGTATACTATAGGCCTAAGTAGTAACACGATCTGCTGTCAAGAAGTTAAAAGGAGGACAGTAATGGCAAAGGAAGCTTTTAATAGAGAAATGAGCATCTTCTGTGGACCTCTAGAAAAATAACTAAGGAAAAGACTAGTGAAGTGCTTTTTGACGGTGATGATTGCTATAAGCCCTGAACCCGTAATATTGCAGATATAGGGGAGAGTCGGATAGTATCGGACATCGGGTAATATCGGACAGTGAGTTTCTTTCATCTACCACACGATGATAGTACCTGATTGACATGGTTACGTTTCTGTGATGTCGCATAGAGAAACGTAACCATGTCATTCAGGTGCTACCATATGGTGGTAGATGAAAGAAACGCACTGTCCGATATTACCCGATGTCCGATACTACCCGACTCTCCCCTAATAGTAATTTTAGTAGGGTGTGTTTTAGTATCCATTAGCACGAAGGGGCTAACATTGTAATTCAATGTGTGTTATAATAAGTGAGTAGAGTGCACCTAATCACAGGCATGTAGTGAATTTATAAAAGAATTATATTTTAATTCAAAAATTATTTTAGGGGGGAAGATTTACTCTAGAGCAACCATGCTTCTTGTATTTTCAAGCTTAATGTTTATACACTCATCAATAAAAATGAAAGAGCTCTGATAAAGTATTATATTTATGACTACTTGAAGATAGACTATTTTTTCCATTATTTTGTGTGCGATAAGAAGAAACTCCCCTTAAAGACGAAATCAATTAAACATATAGGGTAAAGGTGGGTAATATTGTGATACCTACGAGTAATATTGTGATAGTTCTTTTTGAGAATTTATTACAATTTTACTGAGCGAGAGGAACATCGGTCTTTTGCGTCAACATATTAGGGGAATGTTCGTGGACAAGTTGCTACAAGAAACCGGTTATTGCGACGAGAGGAAGATCGGTTTTTTGCGTCAACGTATTAAGGGAATGTTCGTGGACCTGTTACTGCAAAAAACCGGTCCTTCTCTCGCTCAATAAAATTATAATAAATTCTCAAAAAGAACTATCACAATATTACTCGTATCACAATATTACCAACCTTTACCCTATTGCTATAAACGTAGATTATTTCTCTTTAAGAACAGGGTAAAGATTGGTGAAATTGTGATACGAGTAATATTGTGTTAGTCCTTTTTGATAAGTTATTACAATGTTACTGAGCGAGAGAAGGATCGGTTTTGTGCAGAAACTTGTCCACGAACATTCCCTGAATACGCAAAAAAACCGACCTTCTTCTCCCTCAGTAAAATTGTAATAAATTTTCAAAAATAACTACTACAATATTACTCATATCACAATATTATCAACCTTTAGCCTGTATATTAATATTTCAACATTGAGAAATAATAGTTTATATTCAAGAGAAGATTTTACCACCAAAATTTTCACTTTCTTCGAAAACGCAATAATGGTAAACGTTTCAACAGTTCAGTCTCTAACTGCAAACTAACACATTCCCGCGAAAGAGAGTATCAGCGGAAGCCTTAATAATTGCTGATACTTAGTAAGGCTTCTGCTATAATACAACACGTCTCAGATCATTTATCATATCATTTTTCATATTTGCACGCCGATTTAATATTTATAACACTTCCTCTATAAATATCTCTGAAACTATTTGGTGGTTCGGCGGCGTGTTTTGTAGCTGAATATTTGTTTCATAAGCTGGCGGCATTGTTGATGAGTGTAATGATTGGCTTGTGATCTTCGACACAAGTTTATTTTTATGTGTTTTTTAAAACGCAAATCTTTCTAATATTTACTTTGCCGCTCGTTTTCTCAGAATTTAAAAATTATATGTACAGAAACTAAGATAGCTTTTCTACAGTATTACATTAATTCCTGAGCTCTTGTTTTAGATCATTTGGTTAAAAACTCTGTTGTGCATGAATATTAATATATTTTTTCTTAAAAAAAGTCGATTACAAAAAAATTAATAACTTACTATTTTCACAAAATACACTTCCTAAAGAAGAACTCCGGGCTTTAAAGATAATAGAGGATAAGCAGTAAAATGTTCATATAGATATGTATAATACTTTCTGAGATAAAGGTATTTAAACACATTTAATTTAACATTGGCAGTATAGGGCCTCTGATCTCACATTTCAACATCACGAGCTATATTCTGTAAAAAGCAATCCTCAATAGGAAGGAAATAATAATGTGCCAGTTAAGATACGTAAAATAGACATTGACGCCGTATGGAATGCAGTTGGCACAAGAACGACAGCCAGTAGACTGGCAAAGGTAATTAAATTTTTTAAGTAATGTACTTCTAGAAGATCATAAAACATTTATTGAAAGGTAGATGTGTTTCTAAATACTGACAAGATGCTGGTAGTAAACCAGGTCAAAACTTAATAAAAAATGTTAAATAAATATGAAATTGCAGTACCGGTACGTCCATAAAAATTAATGTAAAATTTATTTTAACTGATCTATAAAATACAACCGTGTACGAGAGACCTAGTGAACGCTGAAAATGTTTGTCATGCTTATTCAGTGTTAAATCTTAAATTAGCATACCGATCAGAGATGATGAAGTTGTGATACGGAGTTAACAGAGGAATGGAAATGGAGAAAATCGAATAACTATACCGAGAAGTAGAAGAGTGCGTGGGTGTCTCTGTAGAACATTAATTGACAATTTAATAAATAATGTAGTCCACCATTATGAAGTAATGGTCAGCATACCTGAGTATTAATTTAGCGGACCCAAGTTGGAGTAAGTTGCCTGGTATATATTTTTTTCGGAATGTTCCCTCAACCTGCAAATCTAGTCTTTCAAGTAAAGCTCCCTGTAAAGCAGATTTAAATAATTTCAAGGGAAAAATTGTTCCGGGGCCGGGTATCGATCCCGGGACCTCTGGTTGAACGTACCAGCGCTCTGCCAACTGAGCTACCCGGGAACTCCACCCGATACCGTCTCAACTTTTTCCTTTATATCCACACAACTCGCGTGGGCTGACGAAACGCCAGAGACCCACATCGAGTGCACACAATCTCTGTGTGACTTGGAATTGTGGTTTTCTGTTAACGTACACAGTGACGTATATATTATGCAAATCTAGTCTTTCAGGTAAAGCTCCCTGTTGAGACGGTGTCGGGTGGAGTTCCCGGGTAGTTCAGTTGGCAGAACGCTAGTACGTTCAACCAGAGTTCCCGGGATCGATACCCGGCCCCGGAACAATTTTTCCCTTGAAATTATTCCCTCAACCTATTCGAATAAAATGCTGGGTAACTGCCAGCGTTAGACCTCGGGGCTCATATCGGCATAATTAATTTCACCTTCGTTTATTAGCACTCAGTAGTTTCAAGTCTACATAAAAATGCAGCAGGACGTAGCGCCGTAGTTTGCGCATAGATGGAATTGTTTTAAGATGTTCAGAGATGTAAGGGGGACGGAGAAACGTTAAATAGGAACTTTGTAAGCTGAATCTGTAATAGTAATAATAATAATAATAATAATAATAATAATAATAATAATAATAATAATAATAATAATAATAACAGTCCTTAAAATCCCTTAGGACGGAACTCATTAACGGAATTCCATTTTTATCATACAGTATGTGTGATCCATCCATGTCAATACATATTTATAATTTCTTTAATATTTGTACTTCTAATTTCTTTCTGATTTCTTCCTTGTGTTTATAATTTAAAAGTCTATATCCAGCCAGAGGTGTAAGCAGTTTCATAGTCAGACATGCAAACCGTTACTCTACAGCGGTGGACATCCCAAGGCCTTAGTGCAACCGGAAAGATTAGGTCAGTTGATAAAAATCCATGCTCATATCAGGACCTTTGTCTATTTGGCTGTACAATACATCATAACTACTACGATGCCACGCGCCCACAAATCTGTCCAATAGTTCGGCGGAAATCGTGTGTACACAGATAGGAGATATGTTAAAAATCACTTTTTTGATAACAGAGGTTGTCAAAGTAAGTACAGATATCAAAATCGGTTCTTAGTAGAAGCAAATATTTTTCATTTGTACACCTCATGCATTGAGGAATGAGCATAGTTATAGAGAGAATGAAATTATGAAAAGAAGAAAGGAAAAGAAAGATTAATATTAAGTTTGGAAACATTACATTTCTCATAGACGAAACCTGTAAATATTTCTTCACACATTATGCCATTCCATGGCTATGGTGCACCGAACTGCGGGAACCAGCAGGTGTTAACTTACATAAATGCACTTTAATTGTCACTTGGATATGAACAAAATACTCTTTCTCCTCCTGTTGTTGTTGGAATGACAATAAATTCTTTCTGTGTTCTTTTAAATATCGCTTATTCCATATGAACAAGAAAGCTTAACGCTTCTTCCTTCTAAGGTCATCTGCAATAAAATTTGTAATGCGAAGGCGAAATATTGAAAAAGTGAAAGCTGTTATTTTGTAATAAAAAAACGTGTTTTATGATTAATATTATTATACTGCTACTTGGCAATCGGATGAGTTTCCAGATCTATTTGACATAAAAACATTTCATGCTTCGGCACTTTCTCAACAAAACATCACGTCTTTGTCCACTTTGAGGTGATCGTTGGTTTCCAATGCGCTCTGTCGTCTTCCTCATAAGTCATAACATCTGTGTCTGGTATTCGCTAGATCTCTGATGCGGAAGATAAGTCATGCTTTGAGACCGAATGTTAGTTAACATTAAATAAGTCTAATGTTATCGCCTTTCTTATTGCTACAGAAATATTCTGTATTATTACCACACACTCAATATCATATGGTTAAATGGCAGCTCATTGTTGTGTTTATTTCTTTTTATTTGCTTAATATACACAAATAGTGTGCATTCTTCTAAATGCTATATTGTTTGCAGATGATAATAAAGGCATAAGATAAGCCCAGAAGATTCTTGAGGGCAGGCGCTTTCTATCACGTATCATAGTAGTAGGGTTGACTTAAGTAATCTCACAAGGTGAACCAATTTATCTAAAGATGTTGTCTGTCGTACGCTTGCTTACTAAGGAATAGATACCAATCACTAATACACTTGTATAATTTAGGAGGCGAGACCTGACACGTGAGTTACGCGAGAAGGGAAAGGTTAGGCGATCAGAAAAAGAGTTTGGCGTATGAGAGGTGAGGATCGTTAATATTACACGAATCTACAAACACGGAAGCTCAGCTCAGGCTAAAAACTTTTCTCCCTCAATACCCACCAGTGATATAGATACGTCGTATGATAGGGTCACAGGACAGGTTTTGCTTCGTCTACTATACCTGTATTTACACTAGCTTAGTCCTTAATTAATTCTTGATTAGAAGCTCAGAAGATTTGTTCTGTAGCCCTCTGTCCCTGACTTTTCTAGACCATTTTATTGCCGACCATTGTCATAAATTCGTTCTATCATGTGTCCCGGGCGTCCTTTGTTCCTCTTCCCCATTCTTGAGTTCCATTTAGTTATGGTAGACGCCCATCTGTCCTGGTTGATTCTGGTTTTGTCACTCACCAGAACCATTTCAGAGTATTAGTATATAGTTGAATGAATAGCTTGTTATTTTGCATGACATAGGGTAAACATTGGTAATTTCGTGGCAGTGGTTATTTCGTGATATCATTTCCAGGCTGTTTCGTGAACTAACCCATGGTCTTACGAGATTCAAATTTCCGCCAAGGGATTGCATATGTTTTCCAGTTTCCAGAAACATACAGTTACACTTTGTGTGACTATTGTAGCTGCTTCAGTGAGCTTTTGTGTTTGGAGAGAGCAAGATAGCATCGATTTCTCACGCGTACAAATTTTGTGAATGTTTATAATTGCATTACAGGATTAATACTAAAGGTAAACATATGACATTTGGTACAATGATTTATTATACGTTAATGAAATTTTAGGAAATATTTTTGAAAATTTAGATAAATCTGTAGTCGCCATATAGGCTTAGCTTTACTGATAGAAATCTTAGCTGTTTGAGGGGATATTTTGTTAAGCATTAAGCGTAACATTTTATAATATTTTAAAAATTGTATTACAATACGAATTTTAGAAATCTGAAGCTAAGATGTAATAACAAAAAGAAGAAGGGGGCGCAATGGCTTCAGTGTAGCTTCTGTTTGATTTGTTATTATGCTCAAGGCCAATGCACATATGACAAACAAGATGATATTTTCGTGTGTGATGGATGCCAGAGTGACTCTGATAAAGGTTGAGAGTTTATGCATTGCCATTATATGAGGGTCACTCCAAATGTAATACACAACATTTTTAAACATTTTTATTCTACACCTTTGCAATTTATGGAGGCCATAGATACATCCTTTCTGCTTGTATTTAAATTTAATTTAAGTGGTTCCCATTAGTGGCGCCATGATAGACTCCTTCAAGAGGGCTGCTGTACTTTACATTCGTCAGAAGCAACATGCAGTTATTGAGTTCCTATATTGTGAAAACGAGACAGTGGGAAGCATTCACATTAGGTTGAAAAATGTTTATGGAGATGCAGCTGTGGATGGCAATATGGTTAGTCAATGGGTGAGCCTTACAGTCCTGATCTGGACTATCTCTTTGGTAAACTGAAGGATCCCTTCCCGGAACGAAGTTAGAAGGTGACTGCATTGTGCACGCCGCTGCTAAAGAGTGCCTCAGACGTGTTGGTCCAGAGTTTTACCGTGCTGGTCTACAGGCCCTCGTTCCTAGGTGACGTAAGACAGTTGAAAGGGACGGGGATTATGTGGGAAAGTGGCATTTTGTTCCTAAAGGATGTATCTACATCCTATGAAAATAGCAAAGTTGTAGGCTAAAAATATAATTTTTAAACAAATGTTTTGCATTGCTTTTGGAGTTGCCCTCGTAATATAGGCTATAGTAAAATCCGTAATAAAAGTGTTCACCTTTTCAGGGCAAAGAAGATCCCATTTAAATTTGAATTTTTCCTTTAGTTTCATTATTATTATGTGTTGATATGTAATTCTATGTTTTCTTGCTATGAATATTAGCCAGAATTATTATGTTTGAAGTCTTGTAACAATAAATGAGAACTTCATTTGACTTAATGAACTTTTCCACAATTGAGCTACCTCTCACGAAATTATTAATGTAATATCACGAAATTACCAAGGTTATCACGAAATAACCAACCTATTAGCTTTAGTTGTAAAAGTGGTTTTTGGCACTTGTTCAAGAAAGTATCCAATCTTTTGTCTCCAAATTTGTACAGCAAACTATCGTCTCTTAGGTGGAAAAATCGGAATAAGGAAATATTTATACATTTGCATTTTAAATAAATTTTCATGAAATTATCACGAAATTACCAACGTTTACCCTACGTATTTAGTGGATAAAATTGCTACAAAATAAGTGTAAGATATAATAACATACGTTTTGTGGCCACATATGTCACTTCTTGCTCTCTCTCTTTTATGGTCAGGCCTACTTTAATTTTTCGTGTAAAGTTATGCTCAAATCTTTTAACCTTAAATCTCTCTTTAAAATAAATTTCAATTGGACACATAATTCATAATTATATTTTCATTTCGTACTATGTTCTAGTCACGAAACATAATCATATACTTTGGCTTTTCGAGATTTACTTCCAAACCTAAGTATCTCTTTACTTGCTTCAAGTAAAATTCCCGTGTTTTCCGTAATTGTGGATTTTTTTCCTAACATATTCACGTCATCCGCAAAACATGTAGCTGATGTAACCCGTTCAATTCCAAACATCCTCTGTTTTTCTGGACTTTCCTAATAGCATATGCTAGAGCGAACTTAAAAAGTAAAGGTAATAGTGCATCTCCTTGCTTTAGCCTGCAGTGAATTGGAAAAGCATCCGACAGAAACTGGCCTATACGGAATCTGCTGTGCGTTTCACTGAGACACATTTTATTTAATCGAACTAGTTTCTACGGAATACCAACTTCTATAAGAATATTATATAAAACTTCCCTCTTAACATAGCCATATGCCTTTTTGAAATCTATGAATGACTGATGTACTCTGCCTTTAGGCCTATATTCCCATTTTCTCCAATAGTATTATTACTAATGCTATTACTACTGCTATTGTTACGACTGCTGTTACTACTAATACTCTGATGTAATTAAGATTCTTGTAGGTTATTTAATGACGCTGTATTAGTTGAGAGATTTTTTGTCTTTGGTGGAATATGTTACAGTGAGGTAGTATTTTGGCTAGATGGGATCGAGGAATTATGTCATTTAGACTGTCATGTGATAGCTATTAGGTTACGTCCATTTTCGGCTGTGACTTCACGATTTTCTAATGTTTCTTCTTATGGAACGACAAAATCGGAATGAGACAAGTGGCAAACAGGCTTGGAGCTCACATAGACACTTTATGTCTGCTCCAATTTCCGTTGCAAGGAAGCGTTTTGGCGTACCTTTTAGATGTTTCTCTTCCATTTTCTTCGCCATGAACTCACTCACTCACTCACTCACTATATGAAGGGTTCAGAGCCATAGTGGGCCAAGCGCCATTTATTAAAAACGGAGAAACCAAGGATTAAAGTTAAGTGAATACCATAGTTCAATGAATAATGACATACCATTTAGTTTTAATATGCATACTTTACATTATCTGCTACATGCTTCATTGAATTATGGTAATCACTTAATTTTAACCCGTTTTCTCCGTTTTTAATATATGGCGCTTGGCCCACTATGGCTCTGAACCCTTCATATACTCCAAGTGTTTGTCTTATTTCATATTTGAGATGCGGTACAATATGGTAATTCTCTAGATGGATCTGAGAAATCTCATTTTACAAGTTTGAATCCCACCTTGATCTTTCCTTGTCAACGTACTGAACGTTATGCAATGTCCATTTCCTTTTGTGTACGCCACAGTTACTCCTGCAGAAAATTCTTGGTCGTGCGGTCACATTGTCACTGAGCAGGCTAAGTAGAGAGATCCAGGAATAACCACGTCACAGCCAGGGAGAACACGTTACATGGAAATACCTGGTATAACCTTAAAGTGGGGAAGCAGTGGTGGCGTGCTGTTTGTATCGCTTATGCTTTGACGTATTCTCTGTATAATGCTAATATATAATATAACTAGTGGCTTGTGCAGCAAATGCTGCAAACTAAGTTCATTAGACGTTCAAATAAACATTTTTCAGATTTATTTTCAATTAAGAATACCAGACATTTGGAAAGTTATTTGCTTCCATAATAATGAAACATACTCCTTCTGAATGTTTTATGCCAAATACTTTTTTCTTGAACCTACTGTATACACCTTCAGTTTTTGAGTTTGATCGCGAAAACGCAAGTAACATTAAAAAAAAAAAAAAAAACCTCAGGTTTGCTATGCTTTCGAACAGTAGACATAGCATCTTGCCATAGCTGCTGCATGTTTCGTGAACTACCTTGAAATGTAGAAGGTAAAATCATTTTATTCTGCTAAGAGATCTTGCTGGAATGATCGGGAGACTACAGAATCTTGTAGGCCTATTATTTTATCAGTAAGTAATACCTTTTGGTCTTTCCTTAGGAACTCTAATTTTTGCGCTCTCTCAAGCCAATACTGAAGAGAATAACGCATATAAATATCTACACCACACCGCCATTAAATATATGAAGAAGACCCAACCCCACTTGATAAGTATAAAAATATTTTATTTTTAATAACAATATTATTATCTTACGTAAGTTTTATAGTTTTCAGTAACATATACTATATAGCCGCCACTCAGTAAATTATAGAAATGAAGATCTAATTTAAGATATTATCTACATCTACTTATATAATCCTAAAACGTTTCACTTTCATATCATCAATATAGCATTAATATGTATAATTAATGAAAAATAGTCACATCATGGCATTAAGTATAATAATATTTTATTTCTAACGGTAATACTGTTATCAAACCACCTCAAGTTTTGTAGTTCTTAATATCCAATACACAGCTGTACTCAGAAAATTACACACCACAGAATCAGACCCGTAAATTATTTTCAGTAATTCTTGAAGTTTTTAATAACCAATTTAATTTGAGCTCTAAATATGTCAGCATTCTTGCAGATCATGGCCTTCGTGTAATATTGTTTACTGTAGTGTGTGTTTTGTTTTATTCTGAAATGCAATTAGTGACGACAGATAGATTTTAGAAAATAGGAAAATTATGTTGAAAAATTGACATTTCACTGGAATCTACTATTTTTCTGAAAAACGTTGGGTTCCAAGCTTCAAAATGAGGGGTCATTTATTAAAATCCGTTCAGTCATTTTCCCGTAATTTCCATTACCAGTTCAAATTATATATATAATAATATAATATAATATAATATAATATAATATAATATAATATAATATAATATAATATAATATAATATAATATAATATAATATGATGTAGTGTAGTGTAGCAATAGCATAATAATAGTGTAGATCTAGTATACTCATAGTAACGGTTTTATTAATAAAACTCCTATACAGACGTTTAACTGCCTTATACAGTGAATACCTCGTCTATAAGGCGTGTGTATCCTGACTAATAATCATTACATACGTCGTGCATAAAAATAAAATATAACTATTATAGACCTACAGTATAGTTTCGTCATTATTTTGTTACGAAAGGAAATATAATAACTCAGATTCTTTACTGCATCCGATAGTATGCGCTAGGGCTAGTGTGCCGCGGTAAGTATCGATAGTACAACTGGGCCTGATTGATTACCACGCTATATTTTGATCAAAGACTACAGCTACAGCAATATTGTTGTAATTATTGTATGCTCTATGTTTTGTTGTTCTTAGTCTACAATCAAAATCATAAAAGAACAGTCGGTCACTCGATACGAACAGCTGTTAGAGACGCGGCCATTTTTTCTCTGTATACGTCAAAATAGGGGATTTCGTGTGTATAATACAGCAAAGCAATTCCCATGTATCCTATGTTAGGCCTACACATTGCTTATCGTGTATGCATGATTTATTAGTACCGTTTTCTATTCCACTCTGTATAAGTATCGTGTAAAATTATACACGGTTGTTAGTAAGACCGCATATATTACTGTGTGTGCTAGAAAGTAAATCTGTTGTTTGTCTAAAATGACTGGAGTTTCTGTTGTCGGCGAATTGTCCGGCTATTTTTTTTCCTTTTTTAAGTTTATTTAGACACTTAAACATCTTAGGTCATATCACTTGAGTATTTATCAGTAGCCGTGAACTATTGTTGTGTATCAGTAAATGATACGCTTCTGGTGTTCTCTCAGAAACAGATGGACTGAATTAATTTTTTTAGTGTTATTTACTGAATAACATTAATACGATTACAGCAGTTAAAATGAATACAAGCCAATTATAAAAAAAATCCCAATAGAAACAGAATCACAACAATAGTTTACGGCCCACTGATAGATATCTGTAGATGATACACACGTCATATGAACTGACAAGCAAACATTCTCATGGAGGCAGATAAAAAAGTTAAGATTTTTTCTTCCACCATGTTAATAGTGTCAAAACAAGTACTTATACAAATTTTGGCCACTCGAGCGCAATATCGAGGGCCGTAAAAATGAGTCGCCATGGGGCCGTTTGCAGAAAGAAGACACAATTTCATGGAAAGATTTATTGGAACATAGACAGCAGTTGTTGAGCTATTTTTCAACATATTCCCTATCGGAATTGAGACATTTCCCATACCGTGGGATCAGCTTCTTTATCCATGTGTCGTAGAAGTCTGGATCGGAAACAGTGTATGACAGTCGTCTACGCCTCTCTGTCGATCCCATAGTATGATAAATGTCTCAACTCCGGTGAGAAATATGTTGAAAAATAGCTCAAGAGTTGTTGTATGTGTTCCAATAAATTTTTCCAATGAAATTGTGTTTTTTGTAAACGTCCTCAGAGAAACTTATTTTTTATGGCCCTCGTAATTGGGTTCGAGTGGCCAAAATTTGTATAAGCACTTGTTTTGACGTTATTAACATGGTGGAAGAAAAAAAAATTAACTTTTTTATCTGCTCCCATGAGAATGTTTGCTTGTGAGATGTTAAGCGTGTAGGCTATATAGATGGCCCAGAACCAGACTTTTCCAAGTACATTGTACTATTTCTTTTTTCTCAGGAGAGGTATTTTAAGCTCCCGACATTCAAAGCTTCATGAAACAATTTGGAATAGCTTCATAGCAATCTTATGGAGAGGAATATTTACAGTTTTGTTCGATTCATATATGCAGACACGAACTGGAACACAATGAAACACAGATTTCTTTCTTATAAAAAATTGGCCTTAGAACAGTCTGGTTCTCAGCCATCGATATATAAACTTAAAAAATAAATCCCGTAGGACAATTTCACGACAACAGTAACTCCAGTCATATCAGAGAACCAACCAGAGTGCGAATTGGTGCGGGGATGCCAGGGATTGTCCCCCTCTGGAAAATTTGTTGCCCCCTGCTGAAATGGTATTAATTTGTCCCTGCCATGGAGAATATTTAACTCCTTTAGGTACCTAATTTATATTTTCCGTACTTTGTATGTTGCTAATGCAGTACATAACGATTTCAGTCTCTTTTCTCATTAAGTGGGTGACAACAATACAAACCAGCCAACAATGCTACTTATTATGAACAATGTTTTATCGATAGTGAGTTGTTAGGCCTGTTGTTTTTAGCAGTTATAAGTTAAATTTGCATTTTAAAAGCGGCCACAGACCTCGTTCTTTTTACATAGTTTTACTAGATGGAGAAACCTGCAGGGATAAGAAAGAAGAACGAATACTTAGATTTTAAAATTAAAATGTCCTCCCCTGGAGGTAACATCAAATTCGTACCCTGCAACCAACAGATTTGTTTCCTACGTAGTACATACAATATGGCACAGTATCTTCATAGTACGGTCGACATCGACTCAGCGTTTAATTCATTAAATGATGCTTTCTTGTTCTTTAACGGGTGTACCGAATAATAATAATAATAATAATAATAATAATAATAATAATAATAATAATTATGTATAATATATATAATATATAATAATAATAATTATTATTATTATTATTATTATTTTATTTAAATTTAAATTTATTTAATTTATTTAAATTTAAATATACAGAATAAAGAATATAATTACAAAACAAACAAGAGAAATAGAAATAAAATAATACAAGCAATATAAAAAGAAGATACAGTAGTATTAATAAAATCTGAGACCGAATGAGCAGCGCTCGTGGTCGGTCGCAGTTCAGATATAATATTAAAATAAAAAATAATAATAATAATAAAAATAAATAAGTAAAATAAAATAGGAACTAAAATATAATTACAGCGGCAATGGAATTATATAATATAATATTAACACTAGAGAAGAATAATATCGCACGTGAAAAGTAGGACTAATATATATTTCAAAATTATAGAATACAAATATAATATAGGTTGATTAATTCATACATATATGCTATAAATTTATTTAAACAAATTGAAGATATTAACACGTTTCTAATTTTCTTGTTATATGTTAGTGGGTTACATGTTAGAAGTTCTGGGTGTAATTTAGTTAAAGCATTGTACAACCGAGGGCCAAAATTTATGCTATGCTTTAGACTAGCAGATGTGAGACATTTAGGTTCTACTAATGTTGAATTAATATTTCGTCTTGTGTCATAATTGTGTGTCTGTAGTACAAACTTATTACGATTTTTATGATAAAATTTTAACAGCGTATACTTATAAATTTGTTCAATATTAAATACATTAAATTCATAATAAATTAATTTAGTTGGATAATCGAAACGTTTCTTCAAACATTATTTTATTATTATTATTATTATTATTATTATTATTATTATTATTATTATTATTATTATTATTATTATTATTATTATTATTATTATTATCATTTTGGTAGATGTAAAGGGTTTATCATCACCTTTAAAGTGATGTGTCGGAAGTTATAGAGTGCGATTTGAAATTCAAAAGTAGGGTGAGAAGTGAAATGTGGGAACAGAAAATTTAATCTTTTGTGCTTTTGAACTTTCCCCCGGTGAAAACTAAATCGATGTGTTGTTCCTCGCACATCTAAAATTATTGAAGGTGGAAATGATCATACGATGCAATTATAATTAATATAAATAATAATTTTGTAACACATGAAAAAGAATTTATAATATTTTCATTTGATTCAGTATGTGATAAATCGCCTCATATGTGGAATTCTTATTCTTGCAATACTTCTATGACCCTTGTAGTTTGGACTTGGCTTCCTTAACAATGGTGGCCGGGTAGTAGCGCGAGGGAATTTTTCTCGATGCCATATTTCCCGCCATTCAGCTTCTTGTCAGAGTACCGGGTCTTTCTCGGGGAGAAAAAGGCGGTCGGAGCTTGTTGCCGACTATACCACTTCAGTGTAGTGCCCAAAACATGCTCCGCCATGATTCTTCATAGCATTCGAAGGGAGTCACCTCAGTTTTTTCACAATTATGCGCGTTCAACATGGTGTAACGCTTTGCTTATCCGTCTTTAACTTTAAATCTGTCTCCATATCACCAACACTCTTAGCTAAGTCTAGCCTTCCACGTGTTCTCCTACCACGCACCTTTTGTTCCGTAATTTCGTTAACTATCAATTTCATGTTGAAGTTTGCCGATAAGCTATTAATGTTTGACTATAATTATATGTGTACAAAACCGCCTTTGCTTATCATAAAATAAATAAATTTTCATTAACGTTTTCGGTACTTGTGTATCATCTTCAGATGTGAAATGTTAGATTAATATGATGAAAACCTTGCCTATTAGATGGAACTTAATGTGGTAATTTTCGGGTCATATTAGTGTGATTGCTTGGACTTAACTTAGGTTGATCTATGATATACATGCTATGTTAGGTTAAATCACTGCGAGTCATATGATATGATCTAAAATATAAAATAAAACTGTTTAAGAATTGTAACCACTATTAGCGTAGTTATTGAAATGTGAACCCTTTGTATAAACGCTTTAAAAGTTTTATCACTTTGAACATGTGTTGGCTGTATTTGCCGATTTAAATCACTGCAAGTCATGTGATATGATCTAAAATATATGAAAATAAAACTGTTGAAGAATTGTAACCACTATTAGCGTAGTCATTGAAATGTGAACACTTTGTAAAATCACTTTGAAAGATTATAATCACGTTGAACATATGTTGGCTGTATTTGCCGATTTAAAGTTCGTTGAATAGGGCAGTCTGTTGATCTTGATGTTTGACGTTGAACTAAAGCGCAGTGTCGTTTTGTCACTAACATGTTTATATTTTGTTAAAATGTGTGTTGTTAAGATTTTTCATCCAATTGTAGTTGATGAAATTGATGTAAATCATAGATATATTACTGATACAATATGGAGGTTGTCAGGTCCATAAATTTAGTACAGCCTGGCGTGTCTGTAACAATGTGAATAAATATTAATATAGGCAAGGTTTTCATCATATTAATCTAACATTTCACATCTGAAGATGATACACAAGTATCGAAAACGTTAATGAAAATTTATTTATTGTATGATAAGCAAAGGCGGTTTTGTACACATAATTATAGTCAAATTCGTTAACTATTGTTTCATTATACATCCTTTTAACGTGACCAACCCATTTTAATCTTCTTACTTTGATTGCAGAAACAATGTAGAGTCTATTTCTTGTTCGCCAAGTCCTCTTCCTAAACCAGTCTTCCTGCATCTTTCATGAGTTTTCTCAAATTGAAATTTTTTTCCGGGGTAGAAACTCACCTCACACCCAACCTGGTGGATCAAGTCTCCACATTGATATGTCCAGAAGACAGGGTGGCCTAGGTAAATTAGTTAACTCAGGTGCTGCGTCCACAAAATGGACACCCGAGAGGAATATGCGAGATTGTAATTTTTTTCGAACATCGAACCTGTGTCTTCTGAATTTCAAAGTAGGCACGCGACCATTTGATTCACGTCGGACTTTTTCGTGGAATGGAATTTTAAGTTACAAAAGTTATTCAAAATTTTAACCCAGCGAGGTGTCTCATGCGTTCATCATGGGGCTCGCATTCGGGAGGTCCGTGGCTCGATTCCCGGACCGACCAACCACACTGTGGCTTTTTCCGTGGTTTTCCACAGATATTTTGGCAAATGCCGAGTTGGAATTTTCATCGCCACAGACCCATTTCTCTTCCTTTTCGTCCGCTTACGGGGGAGGCCGTCCTCTCCGCAACCGTTCTTGGGTTCTTTGGCAGGATTCATTCCATAAGAGCACTTCCAAGGGCGCTTCGAAACCTTGGAAAGGCCGTTGGAATGAATTCTGTGCTGCTTGGTCACTTTGGCGGTATGAACTTATGGCGGGGGAGTAGGGTCTCCCATTGGGTGAGCGGGAGAGGGGTCACTTGCGGCCGGTGGGCTGGTACACCTCATCCAATAAAAATTTGGGGTGCACAATAGACGTCAGTATGGCCGACGTGCGTAATCCGCGTCTAGCCACCGTTACCTAACCTATTCAATATCCTGAGTTATTTAATTATGATTAAATTTTAGTAATAATTAATATCAAGGAAAAATGTCCGTTGTGTATTTCAAATTGTTTTCCCTATATTTATTTTTCGTCGATGTAAGCAAAACGTCCTGAATTCTCAGCACAACCGACCTCTGAGGTCAAAGTCTAGATCTTCAGAATTCAGAGTCATCACTTTGATCTATGGCAAACAAGGCCTGATAAATGAATTCTTACTGTTATCATTCTGACATTCTGTTCGTATTAAATGTTTAATAAAGAACCTGAGAGGATAGAAAGAAAGGAGGTCCACACCTGTGGAGTAACGGTCAGCGCTTCTGGCCGCGAAACCAGGTGGCCCGGGTTCGAATCCCGGTCGGGGCAAGTTACCTGGTTGAGGTTTTTTCCGGGGTTTTCCCTCAACCCAATACGAGCAAATGCTGGGTAACTTTCGGTGCTGGATCCCGGACTCATTTCACCGGCATTATCACCTTCACATCATTCAGACGCTAAATAACCTAGATGTTGATACAGCGTCGTAAAATAACCCAATAAAATAAATAAATAAAAGAAAGAAAAGAGCGAGTAATCCAGGCAAATATGCTTCAAATCGGTGCGACGGATATAACGTCAAACTACACCTTTACGCCCCATAATCCACCGCGAAATACCGCCAATTGCCAAATATTAAATTGCTACTATCGATTTCGCTCATACTAAACGAATTAGAATGGATGTGGAGGTAACAGGAGTACATGTACATCAATGCACATTTCACTGTTTATTTATTGAAAATGTTATGGTTGTGTCATGGACTGAACATTTCATTTCCACATGTTTTCTCTTATCAAGAAGGATGTAGCATTCCTTCATATGTTAAAGCATAGGGGGACATATTAACGGACATATTCTGTAGTTGAGCCGAACAGAATATTAGCTTATTTATAAAAAAAATAACATCTGCTGAACTTTACTATAAGCCTTTTTAAATATTCACAACAATTTGTAATCGTAATAATATGAACAAAACAGCTGATAAACACACCGGAAAGAGATGAACTATGGGTAATTTGACGACCATACTAGTACACCTTTTTGGTTCCACCGTTTGAAGCTTATGGCCCGGGGTTGTAAAGAGCCCATGTTTTCAGACTGCACTCAGCGGTTCTTCTGCTCACGATATCTTGCGGAACAATCTCATACTATAGAGCAGCGTAAGAATCCCGGGAGGTATTTCTGCGCCATCTATGAGACGTGCTTGCGTAATGGTCTGGCGATGCCGGCGGTTTTGTCGCTAAGGTATAAGTAGAATGGATTTCTAGAATGTTTAGGTTTTCAACTTGTGGTCCGCGGGCCAGTATTTCATGACAAATGAAAGATCCTTCTTATAGTTTAAATTAAATCATATTTATGAACATAATTTAAATTAAAAACGAGGGATAAGAAATCTACAGCCGTAGCATATTCGATAACATATCTAGGGAGTTCTGTTTTGCTGTTGGAATTGGAACTCTTTGTCCCTTCTGTAGATACTGGATGCGTATTCATTGTCTTGTGTTCGAGCTATGGTGTGCTGGACGCGCCATAATAATTGCGAAAGAAATAATCCCAATATTCATGCTTGTCTAGTGTTAGTTAAGTTTCTAGAAACAGTTTCCATTCCGGTGACAGAAAATGCTTTTGGCAGATTCCCTGCTTCTTCAGTGGAAATTCTTTTCTAATGCTCGACATCTGTTGAACATTATATTGGCTTCTGGAATAGTAAAGTTTCTTATGGTCCAAGATGGGGAAGTAAATTATATGGTGGCTATAGGGATATCCTGAACTAGCACCAACAGATAGCGCGTGTGTACTTTGAGGGATGCGCTTTGCGTCTGCATTTGTTTTCCGGTATATAAACATTGAGGATTTACGTAGTGTATTAATACATTAAATACTCTTAAAAACAACTCAAAATGGCAAATTTTTGTGTGTTCCTATATGTAAAAACCAGGGAAAGCCTTTTGTCTTCATTCAGGTCCCGAAATATTATGAATATATGCTTTGAACCTTAAAAATTTAACCAATTAAATTGCGCCTCGAAAGTGTTAGCAATTAAACAAAAATAACTACTTCAAGTAAGGAATTACTGGCTACAGTTTCATTTTGGAAGGGGAAATTAATAAAAACATATGCAAACTCGACAGCAAGCTATGTTAGCTTACATTATATTCAGTACTTCTAGGAGTCTCCGAAGTTTACGCCTGCAGTAAACTCTCGATTAACTGAGATGTTTATTATCGAGGACAATCCATAGTGAAATCCATTTCGTGAATACTGTTTTTAATATGCTATAGATTAATTATTAAAACCATGTTTTTACTTTAAATTTTCAAAATCATCCTACATAGTATTCAAAACTGCATGTCCTTAACCTATAAAACACAGGAATAATCGTGATACTAGCTACTGCGATCATATTATATCATCTTATCAAACATTGCATTTAACATTTCTGCAACTAGAGGAAAAAATACGAGGAATTCAATCTCGATAGTCCCTTCCCTATAAAAAAAAATTGGTGGCTGCATATCCTGTTTTTAGCGTAGACCTACGGTACTTACAATACTAATGATTAAAGAGGTAATATTTACTTTCGACAAAGTTCCTATTTTATTTACTTATTATTTTTATTCGTGCACCTCGTTCCCAAAATTCTCGTTTACGTTCATGCATATTCAATTTACTCGTATCTATATCCTGCATACTGCAGATTTCCCCATCCATCTGTTAAGGGGAATCGCTCAGTATTATACAAGTTTACGCTATTATTTATTGTAAATTAAATTAAATTATGAGGTAAGAAAGTACTGAATTATATTAAATTATACTAGGTTATACAAAATAATTATAAATATAATATTGACACGCACAAAAAAACAACAAATGGGAGAACGTAATCAACTGCAGCATATGGCATAATATAGCCCTACAACATGTTGTGCCGCATTGAACGCTCCTGCCATCTAACGGTAAAACTTCGCATAAGATATCCCTATTGTTGGTTCAACTGAATAACATAAATCTTACTCGTAGTGCTGAAGGTAATGTTATTGTTAAGGTTATATGACTTCTTGAGGAAATATATGAAAATATTTAAAACAATTGTATTTATATATATATATATATATATATATATATATATATTAAAAAGAATAAAATACTAGAACAAATTAATAATTTAAAATATCTCGGCTACATTATAACATCAAGGTAACATAGATTTGTAAAATAATGTTACAAATTCTGTTAAAGTGACGGGATAATGAATTCAATGTTCAAGCCGTCTTCAGTTCAGAAGTATACCAGATTAAGAGTGCGCAACACAGTGGGCTGAAGCGACACTGGCATACGACTGTGAAGCCTGAACTATCAAAAAACAAGATAAACGGAGGATAACATCTAGTGGAATGAGAATCCTTACTAAAAATAATCAGATCATATACTAGAAGAATTACGTATGCCACCAATTATGACTTTCCCCGAAGACTATAGAAGTATATGGAAGTAACACATTGAAATTTGGTCTGAACAAGTGCTGTATTACCGATCACCTGGTAAACGCTCACAGGGACCTCATATGAAACGTTATAGAAGAACACAGTTTAAAATGGTTAATATTGATTAGCTTGCAGAAATAAAAATTGATATAAGTTCTAATTAGTGATACTCTGATGTAGTGTGACATAAATATGACAGAAAAATAACATAGAATGCTTATATTCACAGATTATATAAAAGAATTTGACACTGCCATGAATATACAGGGACATCATTTTATTTTTCCTAACATTTTTAATATTAACCTGCTTATACCTTTGCATTAATGGTTCAGAGCCGGAAACACCGTTTGCTACCTCCTTCCACGATTCAAGTTCGATGATTCTGGCGTAAAATACAAACAAATCACTTTACTAAGTATAGGAGGCAAGAAAAGTAGTTCATACATTTACGTAAACTAGGAGATATCGTGATTTTGAATTTGATAATTTTCATTACGTTTTTGTTTAATCAAAATACAGTACAGTATTAACAATAAGTGTTTTTACTCACGAACTGTGTTATCCGTGCGAACGTATTCATTATGCAGTATATATTATACTGTCCACAGCACATTAGCGTACAATATAGAGAATAAAGTTAAATTTGAAAAATAATCATAATATGGATATTTAAACACGTTTTTGAAAATGGTGGCCGTTCATTTAGATACAGGCTTCAGTTCTTTTGTGCATATTATCGCACTATAGACTATTGCATCTAATTCTAATTACCAGTTTCGTCCTTCGTACTAATAACTCATGTTGAAATAATTCTATACCTACTATATAAACGAGTACCTTACGTACTGTAAATTCAATCTTCAGTTCTGCCCAACCCGCACAGATAACATTACCCAGACATGCTATCTACTGTCCGTCCAAGTGGTTATGTCGCAGGATCGTAGAAAGGAGGGAAATCACGTGAAAGTTAATTACTTTTATTTAAGTTATTTTAAACAGTTGCGGGTGAGGGAAATCGGGATGCGACGTAGGCAAACGGACGACAGTACCTGTGCGAAAATATGATTCAAAATTGAAAGCTCTTTCGTCACTGGAAAACGCGAACATATTTCTGGAATGTACTATACTCACTAACTCAATACTGTTTGTGTTTACTACGATCTTAAGGCGACTTTGTATACGCTTGGTTCTGTGAGGATAACAGTTGCAAGTTCACTAGTAGAGGGGGTGGGAGTGAAGTACATTCAAAAACTCAGGTACAATATAAATTGAAGTAAAAATAAAATGATGTCCCTGTATAAATTTATATATGAGGCGTTTAGAGCTGAAGTGGATCAAGTCACAAGTTTTCATAAACTGAGTTTAATTCATTTTCTGATTATCTGAAGTTGGATCTTTCCCGAACAGTAATGGATCAAGTCTTAATTTCAAGCATTCGCCGGTAGGTGACACCAGTCACTTTTGGCTCAGATTATTTGTTCATGGTGTTCTGAGTCATAGCTGATCAAGTTACCAAAGCGTTGCATCAGTTAACATCACAATTGTTTATATTTTATAAATCTAGAATTTTAGAATGGAGCAATAAAATTATTGCTAGTCAAATTAGGTAATCCACTAGCGCAAGTTAACTTTAAGTCCTATTATCTCAAAACTACGTCTCATGGACTTGATCCACTTTAGTTTTGAACGCCTCATATATCGAATGGATCGAAATCACTTCCGTGCATGTTTCATCGTTTTTAATACATCTGGAGACTGGAGAGAAAGATTTTGAATTTATAATATAGAAACGTTTGTGAACTCTCATATCTTTCATTGGAATACGAAAGCTGACATTACTTATGGAAGATTCACAGTTAATATTGTCTCCTTTGAAGACCTTACATAAGAATAGGTAATCAAGTTAATGCCTTCTAGCATATAAGCTTCGACATTTTTTATTTTAGTAGGTTATTTTACGACGCTTTATCAACATCTTAGGTTATTTAGCGTCCGAATGAGATGAAGGTGATAATGCCTGTGAAATGAGTCCAGGGTCCAACACCGAAAGTTACCCAGCATTTGCTCATATTGGGTTGAGGGAAAACCCCGGAAAGACCCCCAACCAGGTAACTTGCCCCGACCGGGAACCGAACCCAGGCCACCGGGCGCGGCTAGACGCGCTAACCGTTACTCCACAGGTGTGGACTAAGCTTCGACATTTAAAGTACTCACTTTCTAACTTATAGCTATACTCGTAGTTGTTGGGCAAAAATGTGAATGAACATAAGGATATAAATTTTCTTTGTATATTTTTCAATTTGACCGAATTAGTAGTTGTAATAGAGTTCCAATCTACAGATGCTTATTCGCGTTTCGATCTCACTAATGTTTAGCATAACGTTAAAAGAGAATCAGGTGTAGAAAAAGAATAACTTATAGAACTTATTGTTCCTAATATTCTTATTGATGATGATGATGATGATGATGATGATGATGATAATATGTTGGAATTTTAAGGTACGGTTTGTTTATGGCGATTATCGTCGGACGCACATCGTCGGCGATTATAAACGCTGGCGATGATCGCCGAGAAGTGGTTTCTTTATTGACGCACATCGCTGTAGATTCTCATTTGTTTATTCCTTCATCTACTACATATGGGCAAGTAAATTAATGTAGGCCACGGACATAATCTAAAAATTATAATGAATAAATCCAAGATAATGAAGTTGCTATTTATTCTAGAAGAGGGAGATGACGATATCAAAATCTCGCATGCGTATTATAAAAGGAACAAGCTACGGACTAATGAAATATTCAGGAATAGGTTTACAGAATTCTGTTTTAACACATTGATAATGAGATATCTTTATGAAAACGCTACAAAATTTAAGGAATATTTCAGACTCTCACCTGACCAGTTTGATTATGTTTTGAGTTTAATTGAAAATGACAATATCAAATTGCCTACAAATTTTGTCAAGACCCCCGTAACTCCAGTTGAAAGATTGGCAGTAACTCAGGTTATGAACTGATTATTATTATTATTATTATTATTATTATTATTATTATTATTGTTATTGTTATTATTATTATTATTATTATTATTATTATTATTATTATTATTATGATACTGTATTACATTACATGGTGTATTCCAAACAATAATTTCAAAAATTGGCTAAACTAGCGCTGAGGTAGTTCCCTTCGTAATCCGCTTATACACTTTACATGTACGAACATGTGATAGGTTAGGTTTGGTTCGTTTGGGCTTTTATTATGCCTTGTATATACGATCAACTACATCTCTACAAAAAAAAAAAAACGCTATATTTCAGAATACCGCGTAAGTACTTAGGTAGGCCTAGTCACAGAAAACTTACAGAAGAGAGAATTTCCCCCTTACCCAACACTGAACGAAATTCTCTGGGGCTCGGGCGTGATAAAAATGTAATATGTAATGTAAGAGTTTATTGTTTAATTTGTTTATTAATTCACATGCTCATATTAAAAAGAGCATTATGTTGTGACACATATTCAATAATAATTTCGTCTTCAGACCGCGAAAAATTACAAAACGTCTTGATTTGTTTTGCAGCCAAAACGTACAGACGTGGTTAACGTGTACAGATTAGATATTCGATATTACAACATGACCTTGTCTAAATATCGATTATTGAACACTAATGCGGCGATGTGCGTCCTGAATTTGCTTCAGAAGCAACCTCCAGCGATCTGCGTCGCGTCCAACGAACTGCGCTGGCGATCTTCGCTGTAAAGAAACCGTGCCCACTCATTTCAACTGCTAGCAACTCCGGCGACAATCGCTGGCGATGTGCGCCCGGCGACGATCGCCGTAAACAAACCGTACCTTTACATTAAAAGGAACTAGCCTATAAGGGAAGTATTGAACATGGATCACTTCGCTTAGTATAAATGCAACATATCATAGTTAGATGCTCAACACTTGCCAATATGTGCGACATAATAATGCAGCTAAAATCCCATGCTAGCAAATTGCTGTGAAATACGAACTTATAGATGATTACATTGTCCATTACATACAGCAAGCCCTTCACGTCTGCTGGTGTATCAGCAATACAAGACTACTAGGCATCTGAAAAAAAAAACGGTGGAATGCAAATTGCACTTGTTTTTATGTTATGAACTTTACCTTACGCAGTATGTTGTTGTGAGTGAGCTTGTGTGAATTGAATTGTGCACAATCAGTGTTCTCTTCGTATACACAATCTTAATCCTCCCACCATTTTACCAGAGTTATGCCTACATTATCATTTTAGTTCACAGAAATAATTAACATTGCAAGATTGAAGTACATGTATGTAATTAATTTTGTGCGAGATCGTGCGTATTTGCTTAGTTTCCGCACAAAACCAATCCGCGGAAAGTCTTAAATTTCACATTCAGTATTCCCAACCTAACACACATAACAGTCCACGCCTGTGGAGTAACGGTTAGCACGTCTAGCCGCGAAACCAGGTGGCCCGGGTTCGATTCCCGGTCGGGACAAGTTACCTGGTTGAGGTTTTTTCCAGGGTTTTCCCTCAACCCAATATGAGCAAATGCTGGGTAACTTTCGGTGTTGGACCCCGGACTCATTTCACCGGCATTATCACCTTCATCTCATTCAGACGCTAAATAACCAAAGCTGTTGATAAAGCGTCGTAAAATAACCTACTAAAATAAAAAAAAAACACATAACAATTTCCCTCTTCTTACCGCTTAAGTGACATATTGATTTTACTGCTTTAGGCTTTTAACATATTATTTTTAGAGACGTTCAATATAGTAATCATTATAAATTGGAAATTTACCACTGCAATTTCACCTAAATTGCACTGTTAATTATTGTTTTTAAATATTTGCAAAAATTAAGTAAACTCTACAACTCCACTAAAGTTACTGCATTCGTGATGCAAGTAACATTAAGGAAGCCGTGAAAAAATCAAGATTCCATAGACTGGGGGGAAAAAAGACAGACGTATATCACGGCCTGCTGGAGTATAGTAAACACAGAAAACATTTTAAAGCAACACTGTTGAAGATAGATATTTTTGTTTTGCAAATTTGCCGTCATTGAACAGAAACCAAGATGGAGATTTCATTGCAACTAATTAGAATTTCCTCTTTCAGGTATGTAATAAACGATCTTCGCACAAAATAATGCACGATACACGAGCGATATGTTTTCTTTCAATTCTCGGAAATTAAAAAACTCAACTACGTTTCGCTTTTTCAAACTTTTCCTCGAACATGAAAACGTCAACATACCGCTCTTGTAACACATATTACTATTTCAAAATTTCTCAGGATGTAGCCCTTCCTATAGGCCTGTTGTTCTAGCTTCTACCTTTCTTTCACGAAAATCTGAATTGAAAGGTGAAAGAAATATGAAAATATTTGAGAGAGATTCTGTGTTATTTTTGAAGAAAGACAATTTTATATTACAATGATTTACCCTTTCAGCAGACGTAAACTTTTAAAAAATCTTCATATACACATTACAAAACTCTATGTATTTTGTGTTAAACATAAGTAGTAATAGTAATAGTAATAATGATAATAATAATAATAATAATAATAATAATAATAATAATAATAATAATAATAATAATAATCGATTTAGCGTTCACTTCCATTCTAAAATTTTCACATTTTTTAAAGCCAGAATTGTTATTTATTGAAACAGTAGAATAAATAGCCTACATTACTTGTAAACAAGTAGGTATGTCTTTCATATTACAATTTAAAATTTCCTCTTTCCATGACATTCAACAAAACGTAAAGCCCAAATATTAATATTTGTCTTGCCTTATTGATTCGGTCACTAAAATTCATTTTTAACTCACTGTTTAATTTACGTGCAAATAGTCAATGTAAATTATTTGATTAAATCCGTGCTGTTATTATGTAAATATTTTCACTTGCGTTACAAACGCTTCATAGTTTCTCTCTGGAAGCTTCATTTCACATCATTTGCGTGCTTTTTCCTTGTAAGGCAGATGCCCTCTATATGTGTTAGTTCTCCAGTATAATATAATACAAATACTTGTTTCAAATAATATTTCATATTTATTTATTTAACAATAACATATAGATAAAAACGTTACATTAAAATACCCCGAAAGAGCAAAGCTCGTGTTCGGGGACAGTTCCGTTACATAGATATACATCCTTTGTAGACAAAATACTTAAGAAAAAAGGTCACATAAAGATGATAATACATTTAGTAAGTAATAATACTAGTAATAACTGAGTGAAAAAAGAGATGATGTTGAGATTGGTGAATTAATATAAAATTATTATTAGTAGTATAATTAGTACAGGTCATGTTGATATAGTAACCAAGATAAGATATTTAGGATAGAAATAAACTTGTTTTATAATACATGGTACATAATATAAATACAGGGAAGTCTGTCATAAATTTTTTAATTCTGGATCTGAAAATTTCATTGCTTAAAGTAGTCAATTCTGGATGAAATTTTATTATCGAATTATATAGACGTGGACCATAATTTGTACTGTGTAGTAAAGCAGCAGATGTGAAACATTTAGGTTAAACTAATTTAAGGATTTCATTTCGTCTTGTATTATGATCATGTGGCTGAGCTACAAAATTCATTCTATTTTTATGATCGAATTTCATTAAAGAGTACTTATAAATTTGGTCGATTCTAAAAACATTCAATTCGGAATGGATCAAATTTGTTGGATAATCCAGTCACCTTTTCAAACAAATTTTGATTATACGTTTTTGCAACATAATTAGAGGAAGAAGAGCAAATGGTTTCCAAGGTTATATTTTTCTGAAGATTTAAATCCTGACAATTTAAACGAATATTAATTTATAGTAGACAGATAATTAGCATTATAGCCTATATGTAACCATCATCCTTCACCTGTGCCAAGAAGAGAATGTCCAGCTCTCAGTCTACATTTAATAGGGTTTACCATGGTTTCTTTCGCCAAGTTGTTGATCCCTAGCATTTAAATGGAATATAAATGCATATTAGTTTATATTCTTTTATGATCTTATTTATGTAGTCAGTATCTTTATGGTATATCGGTAGTCGAAAAGAATGTCCAGCATAAACGTTCCGCACAATTATTGGGATACGATGAATCCACTGCCACTTTTTTCTAATCGTTGAAGCTTTCTAGCATTTAAATCGAATGTCAATTTATCATAATTTTTATTGGGTAATTAGTGTTACGTGGTTAGCAAGTGTGTCGGTAGATAGAGTGTCCAGCGCTCAGTCTGTATTTTATAGGGTTTGCTATGTTTTCATTTTCCAAATAGTAGAAGATCTCTATAATTTTAATAGAACATAATTTTATGTTAGTATTTATTAAGGAATTACTCGTATTTGTGGAGTGGTAATTCTAAATGGGCTAAGTGCCATTAGTTGCTTACTTTCCATAATTTATGGCATAATGTATAACGCCAAAAAAGTATGGATACACATTGAAGTTATCAGTAGCTTGTCTGGAGGTATTTTGTATGAACACTTAAAAAATAATTTGTTGAAAAAAAAATAGAATTAGGCTAAGCGCCACAGTTATACATAGTCACTTCCCATCTTAAGAGCTATGTCTGAAGTTTCCTAAGCACACACATATCATTCTTTTCATCACTGAAATTTATCGTAGAAAGTAATCTTTCTTTTTAGCTTGAGTGAATTCATGATCATCCGAGAGCAATTTCAGCAGGTGCTATGCTAAGGATACCTTTACACAAAACATTACAAAGACCAATCTTCCAATGCACTGAATGCATTGTTGTATTCACAACACCAGGATATTCATTTTATACCCTCATACACACAACATCTGAAATCTTTAGTTTCTTTGTGTCTGTGACTTTTGAAAATTCCTTATCAAAATCGGAAAACCTTTCTTCTGTTTTTATACTTCTGAAAGGTTTTACAGATCTAGCACTCTTCAGGAACTTGACATTTTCAGACCTTCCATCTTTCTTTCAATGAGGGTAGTCACTATCTGAAGTTGAGAAACAGTGGCCAGTCATCAGCAACTTGTGGTCACATCTCTTCAAATCGGCTGTAGCAGCTAAAAACATGTAGAGGAACATCATATGAATTTGTATGTGGCTGCTACAGTTGTACCTCCGCACACACAGTTTACTTTTGTAAGTGATGAAATCATGGATGTCTTCAACAGCCAGAAGGACACATGAGGGTATCTGATTTCCACTTCTTGAAGATTCCCCTCCATGCCAAATACACATGACTCCATCTTCAGTTCACATACTTACAAGTTCGAGAGTAATACATGTTCGAGTGAGTAAATTGAGGTAGCTGGAAAACTTTTTGTAAGTCAATGGTAAGTCACTGAAAACATTGCTGTCATTGTTCATATTCTGGAAGGCAGAATTAACGTGTGTTGTAGCTCCAGTTGACTTTTTGCTGAAGCCGTTGCATGTTTATCCTTACCTTTTATGAGGACAATGAGATAGTAGCAAGTTTTGCATTTCTTTAGACGAGGATTTCTAAATGATAACTCGGAGAAATCGCGATAGAAATCTGGCGGAAAAAATTCATGTATGTTTCTGTTTCTGTGGTCATAGTGTTTGCAACTGTGTAATTCATATTGATTATGCAAAAAAATGCACTAATAAGTACACAAGGCAAGCTAAAAACAAGGCGGCAACGGTAATATTGACCAATCACGCGAAATCACACTTAACCTCTTTTAGAGGATCAAAACCCGGAGTAGAAACACCAAATGCCATATTTGAGTAGCCATAAGAAGTATACTTCGAATTGCCATGACACAAAGCGCTTTTAGAGGAACATTGGCCTTGGCACATAGGTAATATTGAGGACCATAACAATTTTTTTCCATTATGTCACATAGCCCATTTAGAAATTCCACTCAACGTTTATGCGGTATCGGTAGACAAAGAGAATGTTAGGCTTTGCATTTAGGGTTTACTATTAGTTTTTGGTTTAAAATCTTGAGAATTTAAATTAAATATCTATTTATATTACTTCTTAGTGGGAAATATGTTCAAAAATAGCTCAATAGTTGTATCTGTTCCAATGTGTTTTCTTTCTGTAAACGGCACCAAAGAAACTTATTTTTACGACCCTCGTAATTGCGCTCTGAGTGGCCAAAATTTTTACAAGCACTTGTTTTGACATTATTAACATGGTGGAAGAAAAAAATAACTTTTTATCTGCCCCCATGAGAATGTTTGCTTGTAAGACTGACCTAGCAGCCCAGTTTTTACAGAGGGACCAGCAGAAACGGGTGGGGGAAACCAGGATGCAACATATGCAAGCGGACGCACAGTGTGGTATAGGGTAAGAGCCTATTTCTGAGTGCTAATGATTATATTTATGTATTTCCGTAAGCAGAAATTTGATTCTCTTGAAACCTATTGAACGGTGATGGAACGTTTTCATCTTTTTGTTTCTAGGTTGTGTAATTACTTTGCTGACAGGAGATTTTTGTAGGTATTGTACATAATACAGTAGTGAAGAAAAATTGAAAAACATCTATTTAAAAGTATAGAGCGCCTTGTTGGTAGACTACACGCTGAACAATAGTGTAAGAGAAGTTGCCGCATGAACACGGCGGTTTAGATTCTTATTATAGACGAAGGCCCTTGCCGACTGTTATCGCCGCATATCAATATATTATTATTATTATTATTATTATTATTATTATTATTATTATTATTATTATTATTAAATTAGTCTTCGGTTCTTTTGCTGTTAAATTTGGTAGGGTATATATGTCTTACACTGTATTATTTTGTATAACTGACTTACAAAGTTTTCATACTTCTCGCAAATATAGTATTTTCTTAATATGTTATACCGAAGGAAACTCTTCAATGAAAGATTCTGAACATTTCCAACCGTCAAGTTATTATGAAATTCTTTGTTTATTAGTATATTGCTAGCTCGTAACCGTCGTCTTCATTATGTTAATTGTCTTCCGTTATTTCTTAATTTATGTTATATTGTGCATGATCTTCATTTCCCTACAATCTTTATTGTTTTCTTTCATCATTTTTCTTACCACCTTCTATTGATTTTCTTTTCTTTTTTGTTAAATGGACTTTACTCAATAGTATGGTGATAAAAAGTAAATAGGGTACTGGCGCCTATGATGGGCACCCCTACAGTGATGGGCACAGTGAATTATTTATTGTAATAATAAGGATTTGCGGGTTAGTATGTCGTTACTTTTTGTTCTATATGATTGGCAGTACTGTTGGCAACCATTCTAGCGCATGACCTGTGTCCTGAGAGGATGTGGGAAGCTTCATTTTTGAATTGATTGTGGTCATGTGCATACCCATGATTATTGTCGCTTAAAATTAATAATTCGTTAAGGTTCATTGTTGTCATAAATAGTGTTTGGAGGTTCTGTTGTGACTTGTGCTGTATTCCAAGCTCGATTATTAGCTCCGTCCAGTGTATCTCAGTAAAGGTAAGTGTTCATAACGACAAAAATTATCTTGTAGTGCTTTAATGGCCCATGCCCATCACTATGTACTAAAATCAATTGGTACACAGTGATGGTCACAATATGCCCATCACTGTTTTTTGTAATTTTACATAATTTAAGTTGTTCATCATGCATATTTGTAGATCTTGGTACTACGAATATAATACTATAAAACGGATGTTTTAGAACTATTCTAAACAGTAATGGGCACAGTGCCCATCACTAAATATTTCTAAGTGCCCATTACTAGAGCAATGACATAAAACTCAGACATAGACTACTTCATGTTTAGAATCCTTTTATGTCGGAAGATTCTGGACTAATTTCCGTAGTCAGGACGAACTGCTTTGAGTAGCTAAAAATTTAAATATCCAATGGTAAAAATTAACGCATTAATGTAATATGCATTGTGTTTCAATAGAAGCGCACATTCTTATAAATATGCTCTTTCTTCATATAATTTCATTCCACTTTTGGAATACAATGCATAGGCTAAATACACAGTAGATTGTGCTGATCTAATCAATTTCGTTTCACGTAACTGTACACAAAAAATTTAAATATAGGCTATTATCTTAATTTAAATCACATTTATTTTCTCTATTTTCGATGTCAGTAGTTAAAAATTCCTACGTTGACTATACTTCATACTGACGGCATTACGTAGCGATATGTTTACTAAGGAGCCTTGTTTCATCTTCCGAATTGCTTATGGTTACCAGGCATGGAATGATTAAGTTCACTGTGTTATCGAAGTGAAACATTCGCTACAGGCCAAGGGTTCACGACAAAACAAAACACTCATAAATTGCATGGTATAACTTCTAAGAAGTCGTTCTAATTATAGTTTGCTTAGTCAGGACATGTCACATGGAAAGAAAATGTAATATCATAACAATGCTTTAGAGACATTATCTTGTTCTCCACCAAAGCATAGTACAGCAATCATTCTATGACAACAAATAATCAACATATAGAGAACTTTTATTTTATGTTATTGAGTTCAGAAATACTGACATCACCAAACGATAGATTTAAATTAAAAAATATTTCCTCCAACTTGTTCCTGTTGCAGTAAACTTAAAAAATGCAATGTCATAAATTTAATGATTTCCATATATGTATATGGTAATAAAAGTCCGACGTGTAGATCTACAGCTTCAGTCAAACTCTATTTTATGCCTATTTTTCTTTCAGTCTCAGAATGCCTAATTTTGAAAAAATCAAGTACACTAAAGATCAGTTGATGTCAGCAGTTGCAGCAGGTCGAGATGGTGAGAGAATTAAAACATCTGCTAAGAAGTTTGGTGTACCAAGATCAACACTCCAACGGTACATTAAGGGGCAGGATAAATCTACATTTGGTCCCAAGTCTGTTCTCTCAGGTGACGAGGGGGAAGAAAACAGTGAAGAGTTCTATGTTCTCTTTAGACTGTACGAAGTATTTGCTAAAAAGAATGAAAAATATTTTGAAAGAAAGGGGACACCTGTAGAACCAGAAGAAATAACGGTTGATAGCATGAAAGTAGTGACAGATAAAGAAAGAGATCAGCCAGAAGATAACGAAGAAATAGTTGAAAGACAGTTAAGCAGTCAAAATCAAGTGGATGCAGTAGAAATAGCAGGTAACGAACATTTCCAGACAGAAGAAGTGGGTGCTAATATGGGTATTCAAGAAGATAATCTACTGAAGACACCGGAAAAAAATCTCAGCAATGAAGAAAAGAAAACATTGAGACGATCAGAAGTCCGTACATTGGAGGATTGCTTGATATGGCCTGAAACTCCAAAAAGAAAAAACATTCGTAAAACTGAAAGAATGCCATACGTTTTAACATCGAAGAAATGGAGAGCTCTTTTTAGGAAAAAAGAAGAAAAGAAAGCAGAAGAAGAAAGGAAAAAGGAAGAGAGAAAAAGGAAAAGGGAGATGAATAATGGAGGGAAAATAGGTAAGCGTAAAAGAAGTGTTGAATCAACAAAACACGTAAAACATGGAAGAAAAGTTACTGAACTGTCAACATTGAGCTCTCACGAGAATCCAAAAGACAGTAGTTTAATAACTGTGAGCCTTTCATATGACCAAAATGTTCAAGCAACTACTAGTTCCGGTATTGGTACAAACATATTAGAGAAGAGAAAGGACACATCAGAAGAGCCGAATTAGCTGCTTTCATCAGGACTCTGTTACACATGCGGCGGGTGTTTAAATAATGAGTGGCTTGGTATTTCCTGCAAAAAATGTCTTAAAGTATTTCACAAGAAGTGTCTTCAAAACGAATTCAGTGATAAAAATTCAGAAGATGAGAATGTATACTTTTGCAACAAATGTGTGAGAGAATTAGACGACAGTGAAAGTGATTAAGCCTAAAAGATTGATGTAAGAAAGAAAAACATTTAGACTCATAATTAATAGAGGCAAGGGCATCTTAGAAATTGAAAACGAATAAATTAGTGTTAATTTGAAAGTAAATGTCTCACTTTTGTATCAAATATTAAAGTGCCCATCACTGTATACTTAGGTGCCCGAGTCAGAAGCTTGAGTGCCCATCACTATGTTTTTCTCCTATTTCGATATTGATGTAATTTCAAAATAATCAGACACATTATTGTAAGTTCTTTCTTATGTAAAAGAGTCACAAATATATTCAGTTCTTTATTGGAAAAAAATGAGAAATCTACCTTTGTAAATTAGATGTTCCCAACCAAATATGTGTTGCAATGTGCTTAAAGTGCCCATCACTATATACTTTACCCTATCTCTAATACGTTTTTAGTTATGTCCTAAAGCATGAGGCTGTTTCAGCTGAATTAGCCATTTAAATAAGAACAGAACTTCTAATCTTCTATAAGTTTGTCGTTCTTTTCCTATAACTTAAATTTTCCAAATTCGTTTACCTAAAATTTTCATTTTTTTTGCGATAAATTATTGAAATTTAACATGAGGTGTATTTCATACTGGAGAACAAATCCCACCGTTTGCACTGTTTCATCATTTGAAATTATTTTTCCATTAATAATATTTAATGTAATGAATTAAATTTTACAATTCATGGCAAAGAAATTTCACAAAAATATTTCCCGTTTTTGCACCTGATAAGGACTCCTATTTGTTGAAATACTCATTATCAGTAAAGTAGAGAAGAACACATGTAAAATATTTAAAATTGTGCAAGATATTAGACAAACCAATTTTCTCTGCACGAAATGCAACCCTATAATTTAACAATAATTTATTGCTTCCTCAATCCATGAGGTCTAGGCTCGAAACAACAAGAAATTGGTAGTTGAAACGATTCACGGAAATGGATTGTTTGAATGATGCGTCATTACAGAGATTTGGATCTATTTGGAAATTAATACCATAGTTAAGTTCTTTATAATTACCTTATGTTAAATTTAAGTATTTCCGTCTTTATATTCCACGCAGTCAATCAATCAATTAATAATGATGATGATGATAATAATAATAATAATAATAATAATAATAATAATAATAATAATAATAATAACAATAATAATGAATTCATTATGATGTCACATTCGTTTCCCTTCAAGTTTCTCAAGTCTTGCTGGATCGGAAATTACTTTGTTTGAAAAGCATAATAATTTCAATCATCCAGTCACCTTCGTAGCGTAGTTGGTATAGCGCTGGCCTTCTATGCTCGAGGTTGCGGGTTCGATCCCGACCGAGGTCGATGATATTTAAGTGTATTTAAATGCGACATGCTCATCGCATGTAAAAGAACTCCTGCGGGACAAAATTCCGGCACACCGGCGACGCTGATATAACCTCTGGAGTTGCGAGCGTCGTTAAATGAACCATAATTTAGATTTTTCAATTATCCAAGGTTTATAGTAATAATAATGTCATCGTATTAACAGAAAGTGTGTCCAGTTTCTGGAATGCTACGTGTTTACATGCTTAAATGTTTCATGTCAATAAAATTGTAAATAGTTAAAATATATTATATTATATTATATTATATTATATTATATTATATTATATTATATTATATTATATTATATTATATTATATTATATTATATTATATTATATTATATTACATTACATTACATTATATTACGTTATATTATATTATATTATATTATATTATATATTATATTATATTATATTATATTATATTATATTATATTATATTATATTATATTATAAAGTAATATAATGTTATATCATGGTATAAGGCACTATAAAACTGGAGAAATGTTGATAGAAAGAAGGTAGAACACCTTGTGAAACATACTCACGCCAGTACTAATGTTTTACACTAGAAATACTGACTTGAATATTCTGGAGCTTGAGTTCAGGTCTCTGCTATTGGAGGCATATGCACTGGTCTGTAGGATTACTGTGCGCTCGAAGGTGAACCGCAAGGCAAGCAGCTGACGGTATCTCACCGAAGGACCCATGGTTGTGTACCCGACATGTACTGATAGACAGCTCTCTGCTCGTATATCGGTTCGGTTTCTCTCGCCATTCTCGTCCCAGAATTATCTCATGATAACCTTAATATCATGTGCTGGACGGCAGAATGATTAGGTAAATGATAGATTCATACTTAATTGTTGACGGTAGAATTTTATCGATGGTATAAATCATTTGTGCGACTTAATCGTAAACAGTAAACTAGAGATCATATATTTACCGCATGTGAAAGAATGGCGTTTCTGAATGAGACGGCTACATTCAAAACAACTGTGTTCTGCGATGAGACGATTCCGTTCAAAACAAGTGTGTTTTGTGATGAGACGATTCCGTTCAAAACAACTATGTTTTGTGATGAGACGATTCCGTTCAAAACAACTATGTTTTGTGATGAGACGATTCCGTTCAAAACAACTATGTTTTGTGATGAGACGATTCCGTTCAAAATAACTATGTTTTGTGATGAGACGATTCCGTTCAAAACAACTGTGTTCTGTGATGAGACGATTCCGTTTAAAACAACTGGTCTGTAATGAGACGATTCCGTTCAAAACAACTGTGTTCTGTGATGAGACGATTCCGTTCAAAACAACTGTGTTCTGTGATGAGACGATTCCGTTCAAAACAACTGTGTTCTGTAATGAGACGATTCCATTCAAAAGAAAGGTGCTCCTGAATGAGGCAGCTCAGTTGAAAAAGAACGGTGTCCCTGAATGAGACGATTCCATTTGAAAAAAAAAAAAAAATATTGCCTCTGAATGTGACAGCGTCATTCAAAAGATTGGCGTCCTTGAAAGTGAAGTTTTCATTCGGAAGAACGGCGTCCCTGAAAACAATCCTATTCTAAATAACGGAGTTCCTAAATGAGACGTTTCCATTCTGAAGAATAGTGCCTCCGAATGAGATGGCTCCATTCAAAAAAACTGTGTTCTGTGATGAGACGATTCCATTCAAAAGAAAGGTGCCCCTGAATGAGACAGCTCAGTTAAAAAGAACGGTGTCCCTGAATGAGACGATTCCATTTGAAAAAAAATATTGCCTCTGAATGTGACAGCGCCATTCAAAAGATTGGCGTCCTTGAAAGTGAAGTTTTCATTCGGGAGAACGGCGTCCCTGAATAAAACGGTCCCATTCTAAAGAACGGCGTTCCTGAATGAGACGTTTCCATTCTGAAGAATAGTGCCCCCGAATGAGATGGCTCCATTCCAAAGAACAATGTGCCTAAATGAGACGGCTCTATTTTAAAGAACGGTGTCCCTAAATGAGACGATTCCATTGAAAATAGCGATCTCTGAAAACATTTTGGAATCTGAAAATTCATATAAACCTAATGTGCGTTCAACTATTCCCTCTGTAACGCACTGCCTGTTTGTAAGGACGACACAACTTTCTCTTTTTTCCAACCTCACCCTTGTTGTCCTTCCGAAGTAGGACACGGAAAATGAAGCTTAAAAATTAGACTTGATCTGCTGAGGAATTAGTTGAACGCTCCGTATGTGTATTGTCTAATCACCAGTGGCTAATATTCTGAGCATGCGTAGCACGCAGTGTTTGCTCTCTTATTTTTAAAATCACACTCTCTGTAATTTAAATGTGTATATTTATGTTTCTAGTTTTATTTTCCGCGCAAATGTTAAATACTGCTACATTTGAATACATGGTGAATACAGAGAGTTCTTGAAATTTATGTTTTCCCCGCCATTCATAAAATATTTTGATATGATACCTCTTGCATAAAAGAGGAGATCTATAACTGAAACTAGATTAATATACTTCAGTATTATTTGTATTTATCCTGGTAATAATGAACAGTTTGACTCGTAGACATTTTGTTTTTGCAGCATTAACTTCCCATGATTGTATACGAGAAGATTCGAAGAGAACGGCAGTTATGTAGACTTTCGGCTCCCCCCTACTACCAATACTACACAATGTCAATACGGCGGTTGCTGTCGTCTGCGATACAACGAACTTTTCTGTTGATTTTCGAGTTCGTCATTTTTTTCCGGTTATTATAGGCCTATGCTTATTTAAGTCGTGTTAACTCTCGCTAGTGGTTTTATATTTTATTTTATCCGTCTTAGTATTTATTTTAGTATTATTGTAAATATTTTTGTTTTATCACTGATATTATTATTATTATTATTATTATTATTATTATTATTATTAATGAATTATTTTGTATTACTATCTTTGTATCATCTCCGTCACGATTATTCTATTATTATTATTATTATTATTATTATTATTATTATTATTATTATTATTATTATTATTACTATTATTATTAGTATTATTGTTGTTACTATTATTTCTTTCATCAGCGTTATTATTTGATCTCTGTAAAATTTATGTAGACTACTAGACTGTTCCCGAGCATGAGCATATGCTCATTTCGGGTATCTATTCATATGTATTCATTTCAAATGTAAATTGTAAATAAATTTGAAATTTTAAAATTCAATTTAAATCTAACAAGGTTAGACTGCATGTAATTATTTGCCCTGGATGCAACATTCGACAAAAATGCCTTCTGAAGTCTCAGGGTATATTACTGTTAACAGATCTCAGAAAAGCGCCGAGGAGGGAATGGGTGATAGGGTGAAATAGGCCTACCAGTCAATTTGGGCGCCATAAAAGCAGAGTTTAACGCTGAATGGTGCACGGCAATGGTGGACTGACGCACAGTTTTCTGCCACCTTGACCATTTATTTTTATGGTTATTCCGACAGTGATATTTTTCAGCACAGTAGTCAAATCGATACCGTTTATTCACCATTCAGAGATCCGTGCCTTTCACAATTTATCTTTCAGTGTAGCATAATTTGCTGACACGTTACTCAAGTTTCGTTCAGATCAGTGAGAACATAACGTTACATTTTGTCTTATTTATTATGAAAATGGGTAACTGTAACGAGGTGTGTCAGTGTTACGTTCGAAAACTTAAATTAAAACCTTTCCGACATAATCATGAGTTTTGAGGAAAAGAAAATTATATTTTCTCGAAACACAACAGTGTCTAAATTAACAGCGTCTGAAATAATAATAATAATAATAATAATAATAATAATAATAATAATAATAATAATAATAATAATAATAATAATAATAATATCACCTTTACTTTTAATAATAATAATAACAATAATAACAATAATAATAATAATAATAATAATAATAATAATAATAATAATATTACCTTTACTTTTTAACTTTGCTCTAGAGTATGCCATTAGGAAAGTCCAGGATAACAGAGAGGGTTTGGAATTGAACGAGTTACATCAGCTGCTTGTCTATGCGGATGACGTGAATATGTTAGGAGAAAATGCACAAACGATTAGGGAAAACACGGGAATTTTACTGGAAGCAAGTAAAGAGATAGGTTTGGAAGTAAATCCCGAAAAGACAAAGTATATGATTATGTCTCGTGGCGAGAATATTGTACGAAATGGAAATATAAAAATTGGAAATTTATCTTTTGAAAAGGTGGAGAAGTTCAAATATCTTGGAGCAAGAGTAACAAATATAAATGATACTCGGGAGGAAATTAAACACAGAATAAATATGGGAAATGCCTGTTATTATTCGGTTGAGAAGCTTTTATCATCCAGTCTACTGTCAAAAAATCTGAAAGTTAGAATTTATAAAACAGTTATATTACCGGTTGTTCTTTATGGTTGTGAAACTTGGACTCTCACTTTGAGAGAGGAACATAGGTTAAGGGTTTTTGAGAATAAGGTGCTTAGGAAAATATTTGGGGCTAAGAGGGATGAAGTTACAGGAGAATGGAGAAAGTTACCCAACACAGAACTGCACGCATTGTATTCTTCACCTGACATAATTAGGAATATTAAATCCAGAAGTTTGAGGTGGGCAGGGCATGTAGCACGTATGGGCGAATCCTGAAATGCATATAGAGTGTTAGTTGGGAGGCCGGAGGGAAAAAGACCTTTAGGGAGGCCGAGACGTAGATAGGAAGATAATATTAAAATGGATTTGAGGGAGGTGGGATATGATGATAGAAGATGGATTAATCTTGCTCAGGATAGGAGCCAATGGCGGGCTTATGTGAGGGCGGCAATGAACCTCCGGGTTCCTTAAAAGCCAGTAAGTAAGTAATTAAGTAAGTAAGTAAGTAATAATAATAATAATAATAATAATAATAATAATAATAATAATAATAATAACAACTTTATTAATAATAAAATAAGGAATTATGTCTAGCCACGCCCACTATCTTGAGAAAAATAATAATGAAGATAATTGCATAGTATATAATAATTATATATATATATATATATATATATATATATATATATAATTGCATAGTGCCTTTGCCTTGATTTCACGCTTTGCCACTTCTAATCACTCACTATATAAAGTTACAACATAAAGTTAAGTCAGGCTAAGTAGAAATTAAATTCTGAATTTTACTAAATTTATACTAGCGAAAGAGTACATACTCCCTCCAAAGGAACAGTTTAGAACATCTAAAATTCACCTGAATGGGCGCTACAAATGTAAGCTTGGAGTAAGAGTGGAGGAAGAATAAGAAGTTTCGGCATCCTAATAACAGTTGAATAGTCTTTGGTTGTAAATTCTGAGTTTCTTCCAGGTACATAGTATCATTGTCGAGGTGTCAATACAATGAAGCAGTGAGCTTGTATTTTATCGAAGTGCTGGTCGGGTGATAGAATCACGTTAAACACGCCAGCTTTAAGATGTACATAACTCGCGGGGCGGATGGGGTCAGTGTGATAAATAATAGTTACGGCACCCGAGAGAGGCGTCCATTCTGCACCGGGTGCTCCTCAACACCAGACGTCACTTCCCCGCTCATATTGATTCTATTTCATAAATTGTGATGGTAGAGTAATGCATTTAAAAACGGCGAGAAGTTTACGAACGCAGTGGAACGCAACCGAGGTGATAAAATATAGTTTTAAAAAGCCCCACAGAATGGAACTTTTCCTAACGCAGGGAATATGTAACAAAAAAAAGTCGTAACTTTGCTGACCATCTCCACGCTGTGCTTCCTCGTGTATGCTGATGTACTCCGATCTCCCTCTTTGTTGCTTCTCGTAAGGACAATGGAGGGTTTTCAGCCATTTTACGATGTATGGAAATTTCTACTCGTATACCCACTTTTTGAATTCAGTTTGTCCTTAGTAAAAGGACGGAAAATGCAGTTACTTATTTTATTTAACATGTAATCTAAGACTTATTAATAACCGCGTTTAATTGTGACATATTCTTTTTTATGCTCGACCATGCCGAAATGTAGTAATTATACACCTGGTAGCAGTCCTTTAATGCATGTCGTTAAAGTACACCTATTCATTAAAGTTCAGGTTTTCGATTTTTCTCGGATATGCAATCGAAAGACAACGAGGGAAACGTCACGGAGGTTGGAAATCCAATATTGTCGCAGAAGGTTATGTTCTGTTATTATAATAATTAGCGTTAATTGTAAATAATATTCAAATAAATTCAATTTGTTATCTCGTTTTTCAATTCTAAATCAATTTTCAAGTTATTCTCTAGATTATATCAAAGTCAATGACATTATTGTTCCTCGGAAAAAATCAATACTTTCGCGTCTGCGCTCATCTCACAATTTACGAGCTATGCACAAGGTCACTTCCGCTCTCAGGTCAGATACGAATAAAATGAATACTTCTGAATAATTTCAAGTTAGATATATGTTCGATCATAAAAAGTCGTATGAAACTTGCCTATAATGGTAATTAAGACGCTCGTATGAAAATTATGAAACTCGTTTGCGCTCGTTTCATAAAGAAACATAGTCGCGTCTTAATTACTATCATTATAGTCTCGTTGCATAATGTACTATTATGCATTCTTAGTCTGATTTTCTAGCCAAGATTTTAAGATAGTCTGTATCAGGTTTTTGTCTACAGCCATCAGGAGTATTGGAATTATGTTCCCTGTAGAGTAAGGGCGCCCAAACTTTCTACCATGAGGGGCCAATAATTACTCTAGTGATTGACCTCGGGCCACATTACAGTTTACTAATATTTAAAAAACGCATGTGTAATTTTTTGTTAATATTACGACAAAACAGACTATAATTTAATTAATTTTATAAAAATTGGATAACTTAATTTTAAAAAATACTGAAATAAAAGGGCATGCATAATTACTCACCTAATAAGAAGTGTAGAACTGATGATTTGGAGATAATAAATTGTCGATATCCGGTCTCTGCTCTGTGGTGCTCAGAAGTAACACGTCTTGGAGATGCTCGCCATTTAAGTTTGATCTTAAACTTGATTTTTGAATTTTCATTTTCGAAAACGTTTGTTCACGTACCTATGTTGAAGAAAACATGGAGATCAAACGCCAGGCTTGGTTTTACACGTTTGTCTCCCCTGAATTTGGCTATCAAAATCATGACAGTGTTTTGTCTGGTAATGTCTTTTAATATTATATTCCTTCATTACAGCTGTAACATCGTTGCAAATAACACGAATCACTTTTTTTTTCCATGCTCTTTCACAAAATAATTACATAATTAATTAATAATATCATGGCGGGCCGTAGTTTCGGCGGCCCTGCTGTAAAGTAAAAGAAAGTGAACGAGACTTGAACTTGCCTATTAATTGATAGGCATTCCAGGCCTGATTCGTCGTCGATAAAATCGTAGACTCCGATATCGCTGTAGGATGCTTCAGAAACTCAGACTTACTGAGTAGGCCTACTTTCGCTGTCATGTGAGAGGCCAGCATCGTCATAGTACTTTCAGTGAAACACTTAGTTACATGCTGTAAAAATGACACTTTGTAACTTCGACTCCAGTACTTTAAAAAACTAATCTTTACTTAGTCTACGGATACTATTAAGTTTATACCTGAGTATAGATTATAGATTTAAGAAAGTAGCCTGATACATGTGGATGTCATGAAATGTCTTATTTCACCACTTAATACTCTAGAAAATTTGTGACGAGATTTTGTCGGAGTCTGGTGTGAGTTCGGAGCCAAGCCCGAGTTCGGGTGCCGCATATGGGTCCGAGTCCAAGTCGAGATCTGAATCCTTACCCAAAGTCCGAGTTTTAATACGTAGTACTAGTCTGGGTCCGAATCCTAATACATAGTCTGAGTCCTAGGCCGAGTCCTAATCCATTTTTCGAGCCCTTGTCCGAGTCATAATCCATAGTCTGAGTCTTAATCCTTTGTCCTAGTCCTAATCCATAAAATCTGAGCTGTGGTGCAAGTCCTAATCCACAGTCCGGATAACAGTTCTAATCCATAGTTCGAGTCTGGGTCCGAGTCCGAGTCTGAATCCACAGATCGAGTCCTGATTCCAGTCCTAATCCATAGTCCGAGTACAAATCTGAGTCCTAATCTATAGTTCGTGTCCTAATCCACAGTCCGAGTTCAAATCTGAGTCCTAATCTGTAGTTCGATTCCTAATCCATAGTCCGAGTTCAAATCTGAATCCTAATCTATAGTCCGAGTCCTAATCCATAGTCCGAGTTCAAATCTGAGTCCTAATCTGTAGTTCGATTCCTAATCCATAGTCCGAGTTCAAATCTGAATCCTAATCTATAGTCCGAGTCCTAATCCATAGTCCGAGTTCAAATCTGAGTCCTAATCTATAGTCCGAGTCCTAATCCATGGTTCGAGTTTAAATCTGACTCCTAATCTATAGTCCGAGTCCTAATCCGTAGTCCGAGTTCAAATCTGAGTCCTAATCTATAGTCCTAATTCAAATCTCAGTCCTAATCTATAGTCCGAGTCCTAATCCATAGTTGGAATTCAAATCTGAGTCCTAATCTATAGTTCCAGTCCTAATCCACAGTCCGAGTTCAAATCTGAGTCCTAATCTATAGTTCGAGTTCAAATCTGAGCCCTAATCTATAGTCCGAGTCCTAATCCATAGTCCGAGTTCAAATCTGAGTCCTAATCTATAGTCCGAGTCCTAATCCATAGTCGAGTTCAAATCTGAGTCCTAATCTGTAATTCCAGTCCTAATCCATAGTCCGAGTTCAAATCTGAGTCCTAATCTATAGTCCGAGTCCTAATCCATAGTCGAGTTCAAATCTGAGTCCTAATCTATACTTCCAGTCCTAATCCATAGTCAGAGTTCAAATCTGAGTCCTAATCTATAGTTCCAGTCCTAATCCATAGTCCGAGTTCAAATCTGAGACCTAATCCATAGTCCGAGTCCTAATCCATAGTCCGAGTTCAAATCTGAGTCCTAATCTATAGTCCGAGTCCTAATCCATGGTTCGAGTTCAAATCTGAGCCCTAATCTATAGTCCGAGTCCTAATCTATAGTCCGAGTCCTAATCCATGGTTGGAATTCAAATCTGAGTCCTAATCCATAGTTCCAGTCCTAATCCATAGTCCGAGTTCAAATCTTAGTCCTAATCTATAGTCCGAGTCCTAATCTATAGTTCGAGTTCAAATCTGAGCCCTAATCTATAGTCCGAGTCCTAATCCATAGTCGAGTTCAAATCTGAGTCCTAATCTATAATTCCAGTCCTAATCCATAGTCCGAGTTCAAATCTGAGTCCTAATCTATAGTCCGAGTTCAAATCTGAGTCCTAATCTATACTTCCAGTCCTAATCCATAGTCAGAGTTCAAATCTGAGTCCTAATCTATAGTTCCAGTCCTAATCCATAGTCCGAGTTCAAATCTGAGACCTAATCCATAGTCCGAGTTCAAATCTGAGTCCTAATCTATAGTCCGAGTCCTAATCCATAGTTCGAGTTCAAATCTGAATCCTAATCCATAGTACGAATCCGAGTTCGAACCTGAGTCCTAATCTGTAGTCCGAGTTCTAATCCATAGTCCGATTCCGTGTCCGAGTCCGGGTTCCAGTCTGTATCTGGTTGCGAGTTCGCGTTGAAACGTTATTCATTCTAAAAATGACGATAAATAACGTGATACACTGAGAGTTAATTTTCAAAGAAAACAATGCTCTCTAGACACCACTAATTTTGATGTCTCTGTTTAGATGGAAATCAGTGGCATAAAACAAATAATAGAGACGCCAATTTTGCAACGTTCAAAGGCTCACGAACTACTAGCAGCGAAAGTTTCGATCCATCGTCTTTAAATTTAATTAGTGCATAGGTGTAAGATGTATTGTCTGTTTTTTCTTATTTCTTGTTATGTCATTCTACGTTTAGAAATTGTCAATAATTAATTTGCCAAGATATGTCGTATTTTCTTATATCTTAATAACTGAGGCGTTTAGCTGCATCACTAAAACATAATTTTTTAATATGAAGGAAAAAGTTTGCAAGGAACCAAGGATTTGCAACCAATAGGACTATTCTTTCATCATACAAATCCATGTGATGTATCTGACTTTGGAGCATAACAGTGCTATAGCAGTTGTAGAATCATATGAAGATATAAAATATAACATTAACTTATTTTGGAAAGAAAAATTATATATCTGATTTTGCAACTACACGCCTCAATTATTGTAGACCATCAACGTGATCTATCAGTAGGAAGCGGCACTTGTGCTCCGAGGGTACGCTCGGGTGTGGGTTCGAACCCTTTTCGGACTGATTACTTCGTTACGTTTTGTCGGAGGTTTTCCCCATTTGTATTGTCCTGTAGTTGGAAAACTTTAACTTTTTATCTTTTTTTTACCAACTGTAAGGCGATATCAGGTAATCGTATGGCGGATCCTCAGACACATGTCGCTATTATCAATTTTTCTACGCTAGACAACCTAGAAGTTGATATAGCGAAGTTATATAACCGATTAAAATAGCAATATAGTACTAAATGTCATCTTCTTCGTGGACGTAGTATAGCTTCAGTACAGAAAGTTGTCGAGTTGTGGAACATAAGCTTCTGGATTTAAAATAAGATAGCGAGGAATTTCTAGCATATATACTAACCTTGACAGAAACGCATCGCAGTTCAGAAGGTACCTTTGAAACTGGAATATGCGTAGGATGCGTTACTACGCGTATATTATCGATGTATTGAATTATTGACTCCACGACGTATGTCTCCCAATAGTCCCTTTGTCTGCCATGAATTTCACATTCTCTCGGGGATTCGAATGCCAGTCCATCCGTATGATAAGATGTTATTTCAGCTTTCAGTACATTCCGAAAATAACTACCAATACAGTTTCCATCTATAGTGCCATCGCCGATAGAGGTGAAAAGTTTATGAGAGAGCTTGTAGATGTGTGCACAGATAGGGCGAACACAAGTCCTTCTGCATGTAGACCGTTCAGGCTGATCCCTTAAGTGTACAAATCACTGGACGTATGGGTAATATGAATGAGAAATCCTACGCGTGAATTTTCAGTTCCAGGGATATCTACTATACCTAGAGGTGACTGAAGCAAGAGTAGTGCTATAGAATACAGATGAATTGAGGTCTTGTTGCTCCAACAGAGCGGAGAAGGGAGAATATGTATTGTGATTTTATGATTAAGTAATGATGTGGGGAACCCAGGGTTTGGCGAGTAAATTACCTGTACGTATTTTACGTGTAATTTAATGTAGAAAACTTTTATACACGGAATAATAAACTAACATTTATTGATTTTGACAATATAAACATCAATTACTTCATTCCTTTGAAGTGCTGGTAAGAAGAAATGTCTGTTGCAGCAGAATTTTGTGATTTTATACTGTAGTTTTCACATAGATTATAACATTGTTCGTACTTACTTTCATTCGCTCTAATACTTAGAAAAATAGCAATGCTTTGCTTACTTTCAGTTTGTTTGTTGGAAAAACCCCATGACATCCTAACATGTATTTTTTGGAGACTTTATATATATTATAAAACGCAGCTAATAGTAAATAGACGTAACATTTAGCAACTAATATCACTTGTTAAATACATTTTGGCAATTAAAATAAAATTAATTAAATTAAAGAGTGTTTATTGATTTCCCGAAAGTTTTGTTTTCGTCACTTGTGGGATTTTAAAAATAAACAATTTTAGTGATAAATACCTTTTTGTAGTATAACAGATTTAAGGTAATTATTATGATTTGAACATAATAACTCATTAAAAGTAATCATTTTCCAAATTTTATGTGGTAAATGACTAATCATCAAAGAATTGAGAAGCATGGCTGAATAAACTTTTTGTATGTCAGAACATTAATAAACTTATTTTTTTCAATCTTCGCTTCCACTGTCATTACTATCTTTGTTGGTTGTAGGCCATGTGTACAGTTCTGTGTATAAACCTTTTACTTCATTCAGTATGTACTGCAAAATCTTTCTAAGGTCTCAAATTTTTACATTAATTGATATCCACGAGTTATAAGCTAGGTTTGTTGGCAATTGAAACGGTAAATTTTTGTCACATACTGAACAAAGAAAGAGTAAAAATAAAAGTTCTTAGAGGGCTTTTTACGTAATATTCTCTCTCCTGTGAAGGAAGGAATAACCAAGAATTTCTGATTTCCGTTAAGCTAGACTGAACTTCGAAAAGGTAGATTTAGGAAAAAGAAAAAAAGAAAGAAAGAAAATAGAAATAATGAAGGAAAGAAAGAAAGAAATTGATAACACAATGAGTAAGCTCAAATTAAGACGCAATAACTACTGGTATGTTATCGGTTTCAGTAGCAATTATTTGCGAAATAATATACTGTTGTATTTCTCTCACAGTCCCTTTGTTCAGCAACGATTGACACAATCTTTCGGAACATGAAGGCCAGTCCGTTTGCTGCGAAAACGTCAGCTGTCAGACTTGCGGCTAGCCTCGCTTGTGTGTACTCGAGTATTGACACAAGCCTGAGTGGGAATTTATTTTGTCCTTGTTGCAGGCATAGAGACCAAGTTCGCCGGTTCGAGTTGCAACGATCTGGTGACGACGGACGACTCGGGTACCACCATCATCAGCGGCCACTTCGATAAGCGGATCCGCTTCTGGGACACGAGGTCTGACTCCACATCCCGCGATATCCCCTTGCAGGGCAAGGTCACGTCGCTTGATCTCTCGCGAGGTGAGTCAACATAAAATAGTTCTTTTCTTCTCAGTTAGTTTAGAATCAGGATGTGATCATCCAATTATTATAGTATATGTTTCGTTTTCGAGTAGAAAATCTGGAAATATCACGAAATGGAACAAAGGTATACTCAGTTTTATATTTTTATGAAATAAAAACCAGTATAACACTGTCACTACTACTTACTTACTTACTGGCTTTTGAGGAACCCGGGGGTTCATTGCCGCCCTCACATAAGCCCGCCATTGGCCCTTATCCTGAGCAAGATTAATCCAGTCTATACCATCATATCCCACCTCCCTCAAATCCATTTTAATATCATCTTCCCATATACGTCTCGACCTCCCCAAAGGTCTTTTTCCCTCCGGCCTCCTAACTGACACTCTAGGCCTATATGCATTTCTGGATTCGCCCATACGTGCTCAATGCCCTGCCCATCTCAAACGACTGGATTTTATGTTCCTAATTATGTCAGGTGAAGTATACAATGCGTGCAGCTCTGCGTTGTGTAACTTTCTCCATTCTCCTGTAACTTCATCCCTCTTAGCCCCAAATATTTTCCTAAGAACCTTATTCTCAAACACCCTTAATCTTTGTTCCTCTCTCAAAGTGAGAGTCCAAGTTTCACAACCATACACAGCAACCGGTAATATAACTGTTTCATAAATTCTAACTTTCAGATTTTTTGACAGCAGACTAGATGACAAAAGCTTCTCAACAGAATAATAAGAGGCATTTCCCATATTTATTCTGTGTTTAATTTCCTCCTGAGTGTCATTTATATTTGTTATATTGTTCCAAGATATTTGAATTTTTCCAACTCTTCGAAGGATAAATCTCCAATTTTTATAGTTCCATTTCGTACAATATTCTGGTCACGAGACATAATCATATACTTAGTCTTTTCGGGATTTACTTCCAACCCTATTGCTTTACTTGCTTCAAGTAGAATTTCCGCGTTTTTCCTAATCGTTTGTGGATACTGCTACTGCTAGTACTGCGATTATTGCTAACAAGAAATAAAGCCAGAAAGTAAGGTTCCATATGGGAGAAGAACGCCTATCATAGATAATACATCACTGGCCGGCTTGTTTCTCAGGTTGCCTTTTCAGGAAGGTACTGCCACAGTTTAGTACATAGTCACGAAGCTCAGTAGTAGGGAATATGCATCCAATGACAGTTGAACTTTAGTTGATAGCCATTAGGATCGCTACTATCGTATAGAGTACTGGGTGTTCATTTCAAAATGTGTCATGACGTCACTGTTGTGAGTCAGCGATTTGAAGCGAGTTTCAGCTTTTATGTCAAAGAAGTTGCCTATTAATCAAGGCGTTCAATCTGAACTTGAGAACGTGTACGGTATAACTTGAATGTCGTAGCAACAGATGGCGGTCTGTAAAGTCTGTGTGCTACCATAACCTCTTTCGAACTGTGTTTTTCGCGGGCAAGTCGTACGCAGGGTATTTGTTATCATCGATTGCGTAGGCAACATTCCACAACACAAATCACAATGCTCCGTGTCCATGTTGACCGTCCAAGTTAATGTCAACAAATACGTAAGTAATCGTCTCAACCCTCTCCCCATATCCCGACAGTAAGAAAAAAACTCACTTCAGTACGTGTTTCCAAACAGTTCACATTCTTGCCACTACTGGCGTTAACGTACGTATCGGTAAGTAATCTTCAGAATGAACGCTATACTTGCTAGGCAACTTCTCTCGCATTTAGGTAATACGCCTTTGCGGAAGTGTAGGAAGATTGAATTCTCTAGGCTCATCGGTTAGCCACATGACGACATACAGCGAGCCATGACACATTTTGAACTGAACACCCAGTATTGTTCCTAGTACGTTCAGTTGCTAACCGCTTGCAGCGCTGTATGGCGATAAATGTAAAAAAATCACCTCAAGCTTCGTGACTGCATGATACTGGACTGTGGTTCGAGGCACAGGAACAACAACCCGCTGAAGTCAACGCAGAAAATACAGAATTTATGAGCCCAAAGTTCCATTCTATTTGGAGAAATATCACCTCACCTCCACTGAAGTAGTTGGGCTAATGGTTGGCGCTAGGGGCAAAATACCTCGCTTCTTTGTCAGTTTCTGCAAGAAGTTCCAGCTGAACAACGACTTCATTCGTGATGTTTCCCTTACCGCTATCAGAGGATCACTTGCCATTTTAAAATACCACCTGTACTTTGTTTCTTGAAAAGGAAGAACTTTTGTTTGAACGTCTAATCCGTTTGTTTATTATGTTTAGGCCTGTTATATGTATGTATTACTCTTCCTGTACTTAATTTCCCTTTCTTGTTCGTTCCCCACATTTCTCTTTTGTGGTCTGTTTTTGTTTTCACTCTGTGTGTTATGCTTTGTCCAATGAGTCAATCCCGTTATTGGGAAAGCTGAAAGAGTGTCTTTCTTATTATTACTACAGTGTTTCTAAACTCTATCGACAGACTTTAAGAGGATCTTTTGGAGGATGAAACTGGGTATATTGGGATAATAGACTCATGGGCAGTAAAGGTTGGAAACACATTATATTCTAAATCTTATGAAAGCTCAGTAAGACAACGTTGTTTTTCAGGAGTTATTTAATTATCATAAGGTAGCCTATATGAATTACAGGATAGTTTCAAAATTTTGTCTCTGATCTTCACGAGAAAGTGTCAAACGCCGCATGTAGATTGATGTACTACCTGCTCTAGCATTCCAGTTGTACTACAGAACGAGCAAGTGGAATTCATCTTCTACAGGCGTTGTATACACTACACTTTTAATGTATCTCTACAGAAAAGTCCACCGATATAAGATTAGGTGATCCGGCTGATCATGAGTTAGAACCACCCCTTCTCCTACATACCCAGAGCATGAAAGGGGAGGAGGGATAACTTGAGCTAGTGATGACGTAGTTGTCAGAAAGGGTTTGTTTACCTTAACTTCTAAAACTCCAAAACAGAGCTCCGTTGGCTATTGGTTCCTTATCTAAAAATGTTCCCTTTCAAGTTTGTCGTTGTATTTCGGAAACAAATGGTACCCCATAATTGAGGGGTTAGGTGCAAGAAAGACTTCTCTCAAATGCAAGTTTTGAGAAAATTGATGTTGAAAATTCAAACCGTAATAATGTGATCTATGCACGTCTTTACATTTTGGAAACTCCTGACCTCTATGATCACAATATTGAACTACAACTGGGTGATCATATGCATAGCAGATCAGAGAACACAATAAGCGTTTTACTCAAAAAGGGCACATTCTCTAAAATGCCTTTCTTGCACCCAGCCCCTCAATGTGCTCTGTAAATACAATTCGCCTTGCTGAAGCGACAACTTCTTCCACCCATCTACTGTGCCGGTTGCAGACTCGTTAGGCGCTATGGCTTTACAGCATTGTAAACATACTCATTTTTTATGTCGGTTTTAAGTTCTTACCAAATACGACAAAATTTGTAACGCCTTTAGTAATCCCTGTTTGTTAATAATTTTGGAGTTACAAAGTTGTACTGATAGTTTTTTGCATACTTCAGACAAATATTATGTATACAAAGTATTATCATTTTATAACTTTAATTTCTGAGCTCTTCCCTTTACTACTACCACTGCTACTGCTACTTTCGATTCTCCTTCTCCATTTTTATCGCGCCACAGGTCATCTTCTAAAGTTCTTGTTGTCATTATTGCTGTTATCCCACTCTTCTGGTATCCACTCAAATCTTTTGGGAAGTCTGTCTACATTCATCCTTTTCACGTGCCATACCATCTCAACTGATTTCTTGAGATATGATCCAAAATTGTATATTTGACTCACACTTTTTGCCTAATAACTTCAGTTTTAATGTTTTCTCTTCTTGAGGTTCTGGAAGCTCGACGCCAAAAATCCATTTCTGTTGCCAATAATTTGCCTTTATTTGCCAAATTACTCCTCCATAAAGGGTAGTGATTTTAATCATTGTATTACATATTTTTTTGTTTTATAGATATTCTTATATTCTTATCCCACAACACTCCATTTAAAGTTATATAGTGAATTTACCTTTATTATTCCTGCGTTTAATCTCATCATAATTTTCATTTTTATTTATTTTTACTCGTAAGCATTCTATTTCGTCGTAAACTCTTATAATCATTTGTCCTTCAATTTCTAAACTTTGTATTCTTTTGTCTCCAATTAATAAATAGGCCTATTTTTTTATAATTTACCGAATAATAATAATAATAGTAATAATAATAATAATAATAATAATAATAATAATAATAATAATAATAATAATAATAACTTACAAATGGCTTTTAGAGAACCCGGAGGTTCATTGCAGATCTCACATAAGCCCGTCATCGGTTTCTATGCTGAGCAAGATTAATCCAGTTCCTACCATCATATCCCACCTCCCTAAAATCCATTTTAATATTATCGTCCCATTTACATCTCGGCCTTAGCAAAAGTCTTTTCCCCTCAGGTCTCCCAACTAACACTCTATACGTATTTCTGGATTCACTCATACGTGCTACATGGCTTGGTCAAATAATAGTATCGGTAGTAATAATATTTATAATAATAATAATAATAATAATAATAATAATAATAATACTTACAAATGGCTTTTAGAGAACCCGGAGGTTCATTGGCGCTCTCACATAAGCCCGCCATCGGTCTCTATCCTGAGCAAGATTAATCCAGTTCCTACCATCATATCCCACCTCCCTAAAATCCATTTTAATATTATCGTCCCATTTACATCTCGGCCTCACCAAAAGTCTTTTTCCTCAGGTCTCCCAACTAACACTCTATACGTATTTCTGGATTCACTGAAACGTGCTACATGGCCTGGACAAATGATAGTAGTGGTAGCAGTAGTAGTAGTAGTAGTAATAATAATAATAATAATAATAATAATAATAATAATAATAATAATAATAATGAATTGTTGGAATTAGGCTTTTGCGTAATCCACAATGCCCTAAACTTGGTGGATTACCCAAAAGCTTAATTCCAATCACAGCAATGTGAAAGCTTAAAAATTTAAATAATAATAAATGGACTAAAAATATAATAATAAATGAGCCGTTCAGAGCACAAGTGGTGTAAGTCAAAATTGGGTAATGAGGTTTAAAGTAAACATTCTGTAAAATACAGCGCAAAGTAGCAATTAATATTCAATTTATTTAAACTATTAGTAGTCAGTGGATAGCGTGAAGGACATATTAATTGCTACTTTGCGCTGTATTTTACAGAAATTTTACTTTGAACCTCATTACCCAATTTTGACTTACACCACTTTTGCTCTGAACGGCTCAAATATTCATAATGAAATTAGCGAATTGTGTATATAAATGTGCGATGCGTTTTGGTAGGAAGATACTCGCTTAATAAAATTATAGCCTATAAAAAAATTGTTGTTCCCTCTAGTATTTTGATAATGTTTGATTTTAATTACAATAAAATTGAAATCCTCCAGCTTGGTACTTTTGATTATTTATAGCACAATTTAGAGAAGTCAATGACTTGGAGTACGTTCTTAATTCATTTAAGGAAGGCTGTTTTACTAAAAAAAAACTCTTCAAAAAATACATCACAGTTTAAAAATCATTGTATTCATATGAAGAACTCTGTGTTTGCTACAACTTTGTGAGATTCTTTAGAATATTAAATAGAGAGTTAATTGAGTTACATGGTTTAGGCTAACATTCGAGTGGAAGCGTACGAAGAATATTAAAAGCCTCGCTTTAAAATTAAAATAATCCGCTAAAACTTGCCAAAGCCCCTTTCACATGGAAGCCCATTGTGTATAATACTATAGGAAAGAGGGCTAAAGGTATAATATTTATCCCCGAAGTTAATCCAGGAAGTAAAGCAAACATCCGCCATTTCACTTGTGTAGTTGGTATCGCTTTGGGAAGGATACGGCACTAAATCCAGCGCAGAATAATCACTTCATCCGATCTTGAGATAGCTGAGTTGTGTCGCTGCCGTGTTCCGTCCGGGCAAATCCTCTTGCTCAGCTACTAATGTATTGTTTGCAGATGCCAACTTCCTGCTGGCCTGCGTGAGAGACGATACCATCAAGGTGCTCGATCTGCGGATGAACCAGATCACTTGCTCCTTCAGGTAAATAGAATTAAGACCTGGATTATTATGAAGCTTTTGAAATTTAATTGTTCTGTCATCGTCATCTTCATCATCATCATCATCATCATAATCATTTTCGTAACCACTATGATCTTCAACTACCTACTCCATTACTGTAACCAGTATTATTTATGGATTTATTAATTAATTTGCCCTACAGAATAATCTCTGTAATGTTGACAATTAATATTTCAGAAGAAAAATTCGCACCGGCGCCGGGGATCGAACCCGAGTCCTTGGTTCTACGTACCAAGCGCTCTGACCACTGAGCTACGCCGAATTCAATCCACAGCACCGGACCGAACCTTCCTCCTTCAGTGTTTCCCTTTGTGGCCTGACTCCAAGTTGGGCATATATGTAGACATATATGTCTAGTGTCAACTGCCATTATACTAGGAGCGCACTCAGTTGAGTGACTTATTTGGCCGGGATTCCGCAGTTATGATGCACTGCTAGCTATGAGAATATTAATTGTCAACATTACAGAGATTATTCTGTAGGACAAATTAATTAATAAATCCATAATATTCTCATAGCTAGCAGTGCATCATAACTGCGGAATCCCGGCCAAATAAGTCACTCAACTGAGTGCGCACCTGGTATAATGGCAGTTGACACTAAACATATACGTCAACATATATGCCTAACTTGGAGTCAGGCCACAAAGGGAAACACTGAAGGAAGAAGGTTCGGTCCGGTGCTGTAGATTGAATTCGGCATAGATCAGTGGTCAGAGCGCTTGCTACGTAGAACCAAGGACCCGGGTTAGATCCCCGGCGCCGGAGCGAATTTTTCTCCTTAAATATTAATTGTCAGTATTATTTAGTTTTTATTTCTCGATATACTGTGCCTTTCATTAAATCGGAGGTTCGCATGAAAATTTGGCCGTGATCGATAGATTCTATGGCTATGTGCTACTGACATTTCTAAAAAAAATCACCAAATTTTGAGCTAGAGAGTTGAAATTTTTACTGAATATGCATATCAATATGATAATCACACATTGTAAATTTCAATCTTTTCTTATAAACACTTAAAAAAAGTTAAACTTATTTTATTTTATTTTATTTTATTTTATTTTTTAATTTTCTTGTGGTAATCCCATTTCTAAAATAAAATCTAATCCGTTTGGGTATGAATAATATTAATTTATTATTATGAAGCTATTAAGATGGGATCCGGATCATTCGCCACTAGGACGATTCGTAATACATTACAATTTCGTTACCGGGCGATTCGTAACACATTACGGGTACATTTGTTTTGTAATACGTTTCCGCAGTTACGATTTCACATACCATTCAAACAAAATGTTTATAACCTTTTCCACAATTTCGGTTTCAAATTCCATCCAAATAAAATTTATGCTACATTTTTTTGTAATATTTCGTGATGGATAGTAAATTAAGGTTCATGTTTTACATTCATGAACAATTCAAAGTCTTGGTGTCAAAGCCGATGCAACACCAGGTCGATTAAATCAAGTTAGATTTCTAGTAAACGTGGTGGTACGTACAAGAATAACGATAATATATTGGCCCAATATTATTGGGGTACGTACGGTCTCTTGGACATAACGTAGCAGGAAATTTTTTATTTTATGTAGTGAAAACATAATAACATTAATAAAATTTTAAAGATTACAATATTCATTTATTCACATTGACAAGAAATAGTACTGTGACCAAGTTGTCACTGTAACGAATATGTTACATGTTACGAAAAAATACTTGTGACCAACTTATCATTGTGACGAACAGGTACTGTAAGCAATTTATCATTGTGACCAAGAGGTACTGCGACCAAATTTTCATTGTGATGAACTGCCAGTGACTAAACTAGCCGGTGACGAAACATTTGTGACGAAACGTCCTAAACCCACTATGATAGCGGGAAAAATTCCTTGCTGGTTATATTATGATTAAAAGATGGGAGTTTCCATAAAATATATGACAATCAACAATGTATAATCTGAAAGAACAAATGAAAATCGTAGATGATTAAAATCACTACAACAAATCAACAGCGGGCACAGTATGTTCTTTGGTATGGTAAATTTGAGAGTGTTAAAAGAGTTTAAAGGGAATTTCGACGTATGTAATGTACCTACATACGATTCTATAATGTTGTGGTATCAAACATTTGTAGAAACAGATTCTATGTTTAAAAAAAAAAAAAAAACATACTGGAGGTCGCAGTCGAAATCCATTACGAGAAGCAGCTATCTCTTGGCTTGGTCCCCAAACTTCCCAGATCTAACCCCTCCTGACTTCTTCGTATAGAGTTTTGTTAAAGACATTGTCTATTCACAGAAACCCAGGAGCATTGATGATCTGAGAGTAAAAATTACTCAAACTTTTCAACAAATTACCCCTCTTATGTTACAACGGACATGGGCTGAATTGCATCACCGTTATGAGTTGTGCAGTGTGCGCAATGGGGATCATGTTGAGCTCTGAGGAATCTCCCATCTTTCAGTGTTGTGTGCACAAAATTCAACAAATAAAGTTGAGTAGTAAATGTTTACGGTGTTTTTATTTTATCCATACGCAAACGGATCACCATTTATATATATTTTTAAGTCTAATGTTTTCTTAAATGTAACACTGAATATTTTGTAATGAAGCATTAGTAATGCCCTACTTTAATTAGTTAATTTGTAAAAGAAATATAATTTCTTCAATGTTGATTAATAAAAGAAATAAAACTGCTTTACGTATAGTTCTCAAGCTATAAAACTATGCTGAATACAGCCAATCAAATGCTACGTTTCACAACAGAGATATATGAATATGTTTGCCAAGTTTCATCACTCTAGTTTTAACCACTGAGAAATAAAATGAATACTTGCGGTTGAAAACGTATAAAATTTCTTTCTCGAGATAATTAAATTTAAAGTTTTGTTTAAACATAACTCGTGCATTAACACAAATTCCACAAAATTATATAAAAATATACGTGTAATTAAGATATTGAGATAAAAGTTCCACGAAAATACTCCTCATGAAACCTTACATTTTTTAGCACGAAAATAGTAAAAAAAGAAATTTATAAAATTTGTCAAAATTCGACTATTTTTGGTAGCGCATCGCCTTAAATGAAAAGCACTTACATAGAAACTAGTTACATTACATACTCGTAGAAAAAATCGGGGTAGAACGTATCGGAGAAACAGCCTCAAGTTTTATGTGTGAATATATCGCTGATAGAATTGCTGTTGACGCATTACCTTACATTTAATAATCACCCTTAGGATTTTCTTTCACTTGTATATTTCGAAAATAACAACTTTTTTTCGTTTAGATGTTTCCTTTTCATTTTCAACTAGTGTTCTTTTTTTCATTTTCTTTAGCAATCATTTCAATGATATCACTTGACTTCTAGTAATATGTGCCGTTCAGAGCAGAAGTGATGTAAGTCAGTATTGGATAATGAAGTTTAGAGTAAAAATTCTGTAAAATACAGCGCAAAGGAGCAATTAATATGTCCTTCATGCTATCCACTGACTACTAATAGTTTAAATAAATTGAATATTAATTGAACAATTTAATATGAATTGCTACTTTGCGCTGCATTGTACAGAATGTTTACTTTAACCCTCATTACCCATTTTTTACTTACACCACTTCTGCTCTCAACGGCTCATATTATGTAACTGGAACTGCCCCAAGACGAGCATTTGCTTTTTTGGGTGCAAACTGTATGTTTGAAATGTGTATTGTGTAATTTGTAATTTCAATTTAAATAAATTCAAATGAAAGTAAATTTAAATATATCATATCATATCATATCGTATCAATCATATCATATCAATCATATCATATCATATATCATATCATATCATATCATATCATATCATATCATATCATATCATATCATATCATATCATATCATATCATATCATATCATATCATATCATATCATATATCATATCATATCATATCATATCATATCATATCATATCATATCATATCATATCATATCATATCATATCATATCATATCATATCATATCATATCATATCACATGTCATATCGCATCATATCACATATGAATCCTTTAGATTCAAAACCCCCTAAAGACCATTTTGTTCATAATTGAGTTATGCCTACATATTGCTTGCTAAGAATGAATTCTAATGATTTATATAGTTTGAATTAAAAGAGCCATTAAATTTAAAGCAAGAGGTTTGTTAAAAGTCACTGTTAGGTTGAAAATTCCCTCTATTTGGAACCAGTTTCTATCAAAATCCTTCAATTTGTGAAAGTGGATATAGAGGATTTTGAATCTATAGGATTCATATTATCATCACAAAAATTCCAGATGGTACCTGAAATTATACGTTGTATATTTTCCTTATTGTACTTTATTGTAACGCGATTTTGTAAGAAGGCGTACCGTGCACACTATCTCCCGTTGCTTCTTCGTTACAGTGCGGAGGGTTTCAAAGTTGGTTGTGATTGGTCACGGGCCGCCTTCAGCCCTGACGGCCAGTACATTTCAGTGGGATCCTTGAATGGTGGCGTGTTCGTCTGGAATGCGATCACGCAAAAACTGGAAACTGTGCTCAAGGAACACACGTAAGTAACTAAGTTATATTGTTACGTAGTCAGAGTCTTCATCATCATCAATATAATAACCATAATAATAATAATAATAATAATAATAATAATAATAATAATAATAATAATAATAATAATCATCATCAGTAATCGTCAGAAATGTAGAATTGGTCTTGCTGTCCTGTTCCGTGTTCTAAGTCTTTTGAAATTGTCAATAAAGAGTTTATATTCACAAGGATTGGCCATTCTCATCACGTGAACAACATGGCGAAGGCATCCTTTAAGGCAGGGGTGTCCAAAGTAATAGAATCACTGTTGAATGCAACCCGCAACACATCAGGCTACGTTTGAGTAGTGGGGATGGAAAGGTAGCCGATACAAATCATAAAGTGTGGCAGTGGTGGATTACGTCATTTAACTGTTACTAGCTGTTTATTTATCGAATTATCAACTTAAAAACTATATTATTTACACAAGATTATTCCATGGAATATTTCCCTACAGTTACTTTTTTTAATGCAACACAACATTTATTTGAAAATGAATATAATGCATATTACTCTCTTCAGTGATTCAGTGTATAATGCTTCGTATGTAACATTTGATATATTAATGGACTGTTATTAAACGAATTTTTAATTACGTCGTACCTATATCAATACAATCAATAATTTACTGTAAAGAATTTGGTTTATATGTTTGTAACAATAAGTAATATAATTGAATACACCCGCCGGGATTAGGGTATATGGTACTTTGTTTCTCTATGTGCTTCGACCCTTATTCAGGGGGGGGGGTATTCAGTTATTATGTTTAACCATTGTTGTTACCTAATCTTCCTCATCGATTCGAGCAAAACAACCTGAAAATCTGACGTTATATCTGATTCAGTCACACGCTAACTGTTCCAAAAGGTTCTTTTTCAATATACGTACACTGTATTTTGATTTCTCTTATAGGTTGACGCATACACAGATTGTAAGGAACAAGCAATGGAACTCTAATACTATAGTAATAATAATAATAATAATAATAATAATAATAGTAATAATAATAATAATAATAATAATAATAATAATGACAAAGACATCGTCAATATTAATGGAGTAATGCTAAGACATCGCTAATAATGATGACGAAAACAACGTCGATGATATTGATGAATACAACGTGGATAGTAATAATGATGAAAACAACGTTCACAGTAATGGTGACGAAGGCAACGTCTATAATAATGATGACGAAGACAACATCGATAGTAATGATGACGAAGACAAGGTCGATAGTAATGATAACGAAGTCAACGCTGATAATAATGGTGACGAAGATAACATCGATAATAATGATCACGAAGACAACGTTGATAGTAATGATCACGAACACACCGTGGATAATAATGTTGAAGAATACAACGTTGATATAATTATGACGAAAACGTCGTCGATAATAATGATGACGAAGACAACGTTGCTGATAGTGATGAAAAAGACAACGTCGGTAGTAATGACGACGAAAAGTAGGTAATAATGATGACGAAGACAACTCGATAGTAATGATGACAAAAAAACAACGTCGATAATAGTGGCGACAAAGTCAACCACGATAGTAACGATGACAGACATTGTAGATAGTGTTGTCGAACACGTCGGTAATGCTGATGACGAGAACAGCGTCGATAATAATGTTGAATACAACATCGATAGTAACGATGACAAAAACATTGCAGAAAGTGTTATCGAAGACGTCGGTAATGCTGATGACGAGAACAGCGTCGATAATAATTTTGACGAATACAACATCGATAGTAACGATGACAAAAACAATGCAGAAAATGTTGTCGAAGACGTCGATAATGCTGATAACGAAAACAGCGTCGATAATAATGTTGACGAAGACAACGTCGATGTTAACGATGACAGAGACAATGTAGATAGTGTTGTCTAAGACATCGGTAATGCTGATGACGAAAAGAGCGTTGATAATAATGATGACGAAGACAACATCGATAGTAACGATGATAAAGACAATGTAGATAGTGTTGTCGAAGACGTCGGTAATGCTGATGACGAAAACAGTGTCGATAATAATGATGACGAAGACAACGTCAATGTTAGTAATGGCGAAGACAACATCGTTGATAATAATAATAATAATAATAATAATAATAATAATAATAATAATAATAATGACGAAGACAACATAGAAAATAGTGATGATGAGAAAGACGATGACGTGATAGCATTTACGAGAACAACTCTGATAATAATGACGATCAAGATGACATCAATTACAGTGAAAACAATGTTGATGACTTTAGTGATAATATATACTTCGATGGTATGACAAAAGGAGACAGTGAAGATGACAACGTTGATTAATTGATTCATATTGTGGCAACCTCGACGGGAATATAAATTAATTTCTGTCTAGAACGTGCATTGAATTACTGCAGCTGCAAAATGCTTTCGCTTTTTCTGTCTTGCTTATTTCATTCTATAGTAAAACAACTTGGTCACTTCTTTTGTCGCGGAATTTAATTACTCTAGGAATTACATTCTTTCGCCACTGAATAACGTCTCTCATCTTTCTTCCTAAAACGTTATCTTTTCAAAGATAAGGAATTCGTGTCGGAGAGACATGCAAATTTATTTTTCATGGAACCTTCACATTAAACATGTTTGCTGGCTGGATTTTTTTTATTTCAACGCCGTTTTCAGTTGTTGTGGTTGCTCAGGTTCTGTGATATGTTTATGACTTGAATATGAAATGATTTCTAAGAAGACGGCCGTGTTCTATTTCATATCGAAATTAACAAAATTCAGCATCGCTTTCGTTGTTCGAACATCACTCATTCGAAATTCTAAACTAGCTCTTTATTCCACGGTTTTATTTTTCAGCTAACACCTTCGATCTTATTAGATCCTGAGTTATTTGTGGAGAACAAATTGGCTAAGGGATAATTTAATTTTTTCGTCGGATCTTCGTTTGATCGCTTCTAACTGTTCATTATACAGATTACTCCCGTACGTTAGTTCACAAAATTACATTATTATTGTAAGCAGGTGTAAGTATTTCCGTACAATCTTTGTAGAATGTAGTGTCGGTATAATATGTTCATGAGAAATAGATTTGAAAGTAAGTTATGAAGTGAGGAAGAAAGATTGAAGGAAAGAAAGTGAATAAGTAAATAAATAAATAAATAAATAAATAAATAAATAAATAAGTAAATAAGTGAATAAGTGAATAAATAAATAAATGGAATGAATGAATGAATGAACGAACGAACGAACAAATGAACGAATGAATGAATGAACGAATAAATGAATGAACGAATAAATAAGTGAATATAACGAATAAATAAGTGAATGAATGAATGAATAAATAAGTGAATGAACGAATAAATAAGTGAATGAACGAATAAATAAATGAATGTACGAATAAATAAATAAATGAACGAATAAATTAATGAAAGAATAAATGAATAAACACACAAATTACTGAATAAATAAATAAGTAAACAAACGAACGAACCGAAACGGAACAATAAAGTGCACAAATGAATGAATGATGTAATGATTAAATATATAAGTAGACAAATAAATAAATAGATAAAGAGATGAATAAATAAGAAAAATAAGCGAATGGATGGAGTTGACAGACATAACGGGGTTGACACAGAGTAGCGGATTTTTATGTTACGTAAACTTAATTTGCATACACTTTATTGTTTGTGCTGTGCTGCCTTACAAAGTTAGGCCTACCATACATTGTGGTTTATGTCTATCTATTAGTACCCCTTAAGGGCAGAGGCACGGGCTGATGACTGATCTCGCCTTTAGATTGTTTACTGGACCCGAAATGGAATGATGTGCATGCCTTAAAGCCCCCCGCACTACAGATTCCCCTACGGGCCGCCACCGAACTCCCAGACAGCCTACAGAATCCCTTTATCTTTTAACCAAGGTATCACCTCGTATCCTCAACCGGTCCCACGAGCACTATGAGCCCTAGGGGAAAGTCCAGGATACTAGCACTGCCACCAGCAACTAATGACCACATACCACGGGGTCCAAGCTCGGTGGCGGCCCGATGCTGACTACATAGCGTAGAAAGCCTGAAATATGGGAGCAAACGGAGATGATAGTGAAAAACGGGAAGTTCAATTATGATGGCGAAATGAGTCCGAGATCCAACGCCGAAAGTTACCCAGCAGTTCTGCTTCATTTGGTTGCGGAAAAACCTCGGAAAAAATTCAACCAGGTAACTTATCCCAGCCAGGATTTGAACTCAAATCCGCTCTTTTCATGGTCAGATATGGTAACCGCTACTCCACAGCGGTGGACTTGTGCTTATTATAAAATCAGATTATTTTGTATCACATTGTGTGTGGCTTCCAGCTAGTATAAAACTGGAAAGTTATCTCCCACCTGCAGGGAATTTTTTTGGCTCATTCTGGGCTTTCTTTGAATGGCCGTAATAATGCCTCACAAGAAATAGCTGTACACTGACGAACAGCCATGCAGGGCTGGCGGCATAGAAACGGAAGAATTTGTTCAGTATCAGAACTGCTGAGTACTTTATTTCCGGAAAATCTCGAAAAAGATTTTTTGTAGCTTTACAATCCTTTTTTTTTCCTTGTTTACGTAATGAGAAAAAAATGTTGCTGCATTAACATTTTATTACGAGTATCCGTGCTAATGTGTCGTTTATGGTGTAATGGAATATTTTTAGCATTTGCTATTCCTCTGAGTTATGTACCGGACATTAGGTAGCACGTATTTTATTTAGTTGTCTGACAGAAAACATTCCGCAGACATTTAATTGTGCTGTGAAATTACATCGGCAGGTCTGTGATGTGGTTGACTCGACATAATATACCAATTACACAACCATGGTTTCTGTTTATGACGGTCTTCACTCTTGACCACGCCGAGAATTTGAGACATAAACTATAATTACTCAGGCAAAAATAATGCGTTCCATGCTACGTAAATTTCATTTTCTCTAACACCTCATTTATTTTCTGCTTCATCAACGATGTATTCAGCGTCAGACCTTATTTACCGCCAGTTACAGGATGACTCTCCGTTGTTGCCCGAGCGGTAGTATTTTCAGCTGCATACTGCGTGAACCGTAAGTAATGTCATTAATTTCAAGGGGTTATTCTTTGAGATATTTCAAACTAAAAAGTTTAATACAATTTTGTTCATTTTTGCTTTCTTTTGGAGAAGAAAATGTTGTTATATGAAACATTTCGTAGCGTATTTTAGGAAAGCTACTGAATTAATTCCCAATATGCTTAGGGCTAGTCAATTTAAGAGAGCAATGTATAGTCGCAACGCTGTTATTCCCGGCGTGACTCCTCCTCTTTGGTTACGTCTAGGCTCTATAAAGTCTAGGTAGGTAGTATCGTTCGCCATTTTTGTTCTTTCGTTGCCGAGCTCCCATACGAGGAATCTATTTGCCACACCGTTAATCATGTCGTAGTTCCTATGATAATAAATCAAACGCACTGTAATTCAGCAAATAATTGAGCGGTAAATAACGTCCTCGTGTGCTTTCTGCGAACGCCAACGAAAGAGCGAAAATGGAGGGCGATTTTATTAAGTATTTATCGATCCTTAAGAAATGAATAACGTCTTCATAAGCGAATCACAAGACGCACACGTTTAAATGTAGCCGACCAGCAACGCGATTGGCTGCCGGAAATTAGAGCGACGGGACTATAGTATGATAATCAGAGCTGCGATTCCTTTAATCAAAACATTGAAAATAGGCTAGTGGTGTCTAGACTATAGCTGAAGTCTGACGTATAGAGTTAAGGCTGGTTCACAATAAACCGGGAACGGAAACGAGAACGAAAACGGAAATAATATTAAAATAAATGTATTTAAATGTGAGGATTCACAACAGTTAATTGTGAATGCTCACATTTAAATGCATTTATTTTAACAATCTTTCCGTTCTCTTTCTCGTCGTTTCCGTTCCCGGCTTGTTGTGGACCAGTCTTTACGAGCGTACACTCGCAACGAGAAAACGATATCAAATGAAGTCGTCCCGTGATGGTTTGTTTTCCTTACTCAGGTACATGAACATTTAATTTGTTACGAGCACAAGCGCTAGTTTTACGTTGTTCAGAAATGTGCAGAAAATAAGAATACACAACATGCAACATATATTGGTAAACGAATTTGACTGTGAGTAATTTTGTGTGAAAGGGTGTAATTTATTTTGTGAAGTATGTACTGTGGAAATAAGAGCGGAAAAAAAAAATAAATTTCGTTCAATCACATTGTAATTCAAGAAGATATAGTGAACATATGAAAGTTCGTGGTAAAACACAAAAGGAAGAACTCCCGTCCATCTCACGGAGTACAAGTACCCAACAAGATTTTTTACCCGACTGCACCTATTTTTGTTTTCATACAATCAGAATGTATATTGTAATTTATTTTCATAAAGATCAGTGAACCATATACTGTTTTTTGTTATACATAAAAGTAATTACTAGTTTTTGTTATTCATAGAAGTGTGTTATGTTTATGTAGTTCATTTAATTACTTTTCAAAGTTATATGAAGTTTACTGTGTTAAATTCCAGTGCAAATATTGCTCAATAATGAAAAATTTTGTACACATGGAAACTTTATTTCATGACCTTCTAGAAGATTTTTCACCTGATTGTACCTGTATACACGCGAGCGTTGCTTCCGAACGGGATCGTAAAGGTATTCATTGTCTCTTTTTTTCCTCTAGAAACATAGTCGCTGCGTCGTTTACAGCAGCGCGCAGGTTAAAGAAATCTCAGCACTGATGATAATAAATGATTGAGAGAATTTTAGTTTTGTTCTTCAAGTGTGCAGAAATTTGATCCGAACAAATGTAACTTTTCGTTCTGAAAAGGAGTTTTGAAATGTTACATTTTTTCTAATTAAATTTTTGCACATTTAAAGGACAAAACTAAAATTCTTTGAATCATTTTTATCATAATACATTACTCTCTTAAATTGACTGAGCATATTGGGAATTCAATCAATGGCTTTCCCAAAACACGCTATGAAATATTTCTTATGAAACAATTTTTGTCTCGAGAAGGAATCAGAAACGAGTAAAATTGTATTAAACCCTTTTGTTTGAAATATCTCGAAGAATAACCCCTTGAAATTAGTGACATTATTTATGGTTCACCCTGTATGTACCTTGCGGAACTGGGTACGATTGCCGCAGAGAAGAAAATTTTATCTTCTTTAAGATCTCTTTAGAGAAAATATTATGATGCTGGTACAACAAAGAAGTGACTCTACAAGAGTCAACTTTCAGCGAATGAGGTATAAATCAATATTCAGTAAATACAGTATCAGTAAACTTAAGGATATCGTATTTTACACGTCTTTATGAAAAAAAATCGTATATTAAATACCTCGAAAAGAAAGCTGTAATAATAGGCTATTGTATGTTTTTCATATTATTTCCTAAATAACAAATTAAGAAAATATGCATAATTCCATAATATTATCACACTAATATTGCATTGTACTAATTTTCTGCCATTAAATTTTACAATTCTATCATAAACTTCAAATAAAGATACTTAAAATGTTTTAGTTCTATTTGTGAATAGTAATGTCTATTCCGTTTCGGTATTTCTCAACCTTTTTTGCCCATGCGCTATTTCACTATTCATCCCACTATCACCTCCCCACCATGTTGACTAAAAAATAATTCATATAAGGAGTAAAATTGAAAATATGTTATTTTATATATTAATGCATGTACATTTATCTCATTTATTTTTATTCCCTCCTAAAACCCTAAAAAATGGAAGTAAAAGGGTACAGTACATCAGTTATTCATAGATTTCAAAAAGACATATGACTCGGTTAAGAGAGAAGTTTTATATAATATTCTTATTGAATTTGGTATTCCCAAGAAACTAGTTCGCTTAATTAAATGTGTCTCAGTGAAACTTACAGCAGAGTCCGTATAGGCCAGTTTCTATCTGATGCTTTTCAAATTCACTGCCGGCTAAAGCAGAGAGATGCACTATTACCTTTACTTTTTAACTTCGCTCTAGAATATGCTAGTAGGAAAGTTCAGGATAACAAAGAGGGTTTGGAATTGAACAGGTTACATCAGCTTCTTGTCTATGCGGATGACGTGAATATGCTAGGAGAAAATCCACAAAACACGGGAATTTTAACTTGAAGCAAGTAAAGCGATAGGTTTGGAAGTAAATCCCGAAAAGACAAAGTATAAGATTATGTCTCGTGACGACAATTTTGTAGGAAATGGAAATATAAAAATTAGAGATTTATCCTTCGAAGAGGTAGAAAAATTCAAATATCTTGGAGAAACAGTAACAAAGTATATAAATGACACTCGGGACGAGATTAAGCACAGAATCAATATGGGAAATGCGTGTTTTTATTCGGTTGAGAAGCTTTTGTCATCCAGTCTGCTGTCAAAAAATCTCAAAGTTAGAATTTATAAAACAGTTATATTACCGGTTGTTCTGAATGGTTGTGAAAATTGGACTCACACTTTGAGAGAGGAACAGAGATTAAGGGTGTTTGAGAATAAGGTTCTTAGGAAAATATTTGTGGCTAAGAAGGATGAAGTTACAGGAGAATGGAGAAAGTTACACAACACAGAACTGCACGCATTGTGTTCTTCAGCTGACATAATGAGGAACATTAAATCCAGACGTTTGAGATGGGCAGGGCATGTATCACGTATGGGCGAATCTAGAAATGCATATAGAGTGTTAGTGGGGAGGCCGGAGAGAAAAAGATCTTTGGGGTGCCGACAAGTAGATGGGAGGATAATATTAAAATGGATTTGAGGAAGGTGGGATAAAATGATAGAGGCTGGATTAATATTGCAAAGAATAGGGATCGATGGCTGCAATGAATCTCCGTGTTCCTTAAAGCCATTTGTAAGTAAGTAAGTAATCCTCAAAATTCCTCCCTGATTGGGAACAACTGGTTTAGATCATACGGGTGTGCTGCGGGATTTTAAATAAATGTTTAGTGTACCACATGTTGAAAAGGGTTGAAAAACTCTGGATTAGACTGTATTTCATTTGTATCATTACCGGATAAATTGATTCGTAGATACTAAATATGAACAAAATTAGTCAAACAGTTTAAGATAAATCGAAGCCTACACAAGAAAATGGACAATACTATGACTTTAGCTACTTTTTAGTTATCGGAGAGGCTGAGAACTCATATTTGCGCGAAAATCTAGAAGTCAGCAAAGTTTTGCAGCATTACCACAGTCTAGTATATACAGTCACAAAGCTTGAGTTGTGAAGGTGCTAGGAACGATAGACTGTGCCGGTATTATTTCGCATTGTCTGTAATGAGGCGATATTAGCGATCCTAGTGGTTAGCAACTGTCTATGGATGCATATTTACTACGTATTGAGCTTCGTGACTGTATATACTAGACTGTGGCATTACTGTAGGCCTGCTTTCTTTGTATACTTCGTATAGTGGAGGAGTGAAAAGAAATGCCTTCGCTTATACATGCTCTTACTTCTTGTCTAGAAAAAAATTTAACCGAAAGTGATCTCACAAGGGCCCCAGATTTACAGCAGACAGTTAAATTTTTTGAGCTGAGTTATGAAATATGACGTTATAGAATTGTAAGTTTCTGGGAGCCCGGCTTCTTAAAGTAACCACCTTTTCAATAGAGCGGTGCACGTTCCAGCTGGAATGCGGCCAGATGCTTGCACTTAAAGTGTGTTTTCCTCGAAATATATATGCACTGTGGAATGAATTAGCAGATCGGACAAGCGAGAAGAACACAGTGTTAGTCTCGGCCTGCTAGCCGCCGTGTCTCCTGCTCCCCTTGTATTACTTGCTTAGCCGCGTGCTGAGTTATGTAATGACCGCTTCTTTGAGTTTTATAACCGGGTAACTGTCCCTCCCAAGTCATGTTCAACATCACGTTCTAACCGCTGAGGGAAAATGTTTTTACATCTTGTCGATACGAACTGTACAACCAGGAGAAATGAAAGCTTAGATCTTTCCATGAAAACGTAAATATTGGGCGAGTTGCGCTGAAAATAAGGATTCGTACTTGCAAAATACCCGAATTGCGCTTATAAATGAGTCAGGGGCATAGCTGCCGACTTGTAAAATTTATTGGGGTGCTCACTCAGAAAAGGAAAACCACATTTAAATTTAATAAAATTTATGTTGAAACTGTTGAAAGTCCTTCCTCATTACAACAAACGACATTGTTAATTGGTAAACATAAACGCTCTGTCCATATGTATACTTATATCAAGTTCTATAATTATCAGTCTTAATGACAACAATCAAAATATACAAAAAAAAAAAAGTTACATAGTATAACTGTTTGAAGGCAGATCATGCGCAGATGGATATTTTACACTGAAGCTTTTGATCGAAAACATAGAGAATTTAATATTGAAACCCACCTGGTATTTATTGATATGAAGAAAGCCTTCGACAGAGTAGATAGAAACAAATTATTGAATATTTTCCCACATGGTGGTATTCCAACTCAATTAATAACAGCTATTTACAATATTTATAATAATGATAATCATATACAGGTTAGGACTGAAACCAAATCTTCAGAATGGAAACGAATAAATCAAGGAGTGAGACAGGGTTGTAGTTTATCTCCTCTATTATTTATAATATACATGAATCACATTATTGGGGAATGGAGATTGAAACCACATGGAAGTATACCGGTAAGTCGTTTGTTCCAAATAGATACCTTATTATTTGCTGATGATATTGTGTTTATGTCATCTTCAGAAGATAATTTACAACGTTTAGTTTACAACTTTAATCAAATGGCAGAAAGTTTCAATACGGAAATTTCAACTGACAAATATAAATTGATGGCTTTTTTTTTAGGAAAGAAACCAGTTCGTAGCAAAATTTGCATCAATAATAAGATCATCGAACAAGTCAAAAATTTTAGTTATCTCGGTTACCAAATTTCATATGAAGAAGAAAAGGATTTGAATGAGAAAATTATTAAATTCAACAGAGCAATTGGGATAATTAATCAGATATTCAAACCAACCTTAGTACAAAAACACACGCGCACCAGAATTGATAAAACATTGGCCAGACCTATACTCTGTTTTGGTAGTGAAGCTTGGACGATTCGTAATATTGATTCACAAAGATTAACGGCGGCAGAAATGAGGTTTATGCGTCGTACAGCGGGATACACGAGAATGGATCACATTAGAAATTTTGATATTATAAAAGAACTGCAGATTGAACCGATTACGGAATACCTACAGAAATACAGACAAAACTGGAGATCACATGTCATCAGAATTCCTCGTTCTAGAATTCCACGCCAAATTTTAAATTACCATCCTGTGGGCAAGAGATCCTTGGGCAGACCGTTGGCAAGAGACCGTAACGGGCCACTAGGCCCAATACATGCAAGGATGATGATGATTAAATATATTTATATAACATTTGTTATGAATTTGTTACAAATACGAACGTATTCGTCCTCTTGGGGCATCATCGGGCGGTACATAACACCATCAAATATTTTAAAATATCAAATGTAATATGTTGCATATGTTGTGAAAAATGTGTGCACATATACAATGAAGACTGGATATGATACCTTCAATCATGTTCAAATTACTGTGATATGTATAACAACCATTGAATATGAATGAATGAAAAGTGAAAAAGGGTTAAAAGAAATGAACAAGTGACAGCATAAAATTAGTACTGACATTTGAACGTTGGAACAGTAAATGAATATAAGAGACAGATAGGAGAAAAGGTCAAAGAACAAGTAAGGCAAATAATTCAATATGATAATTTGTAGAGAATAAGTGAAATTGAAATCTTAGTGAATAGTAGTTAGAGGAAAAAGGGGGTTTGAAAGGCATATATAAATTTAGATATATTACGATTAATGATCAAATAGAGAATAGCAAACGAAATGTAGGAGAAATACTGAAAGAGAGATTGAACAAGTAATAATAAAAAAAAGTATATAGTTTAATTGGTAGAAGTTGTGTAGACATGTACTGCAAATATGTGTTAATGTAAGTGTTAATGGTGGCACCGGATACAGAAATGTGAGGTACACCATTACATGTAAAGAAGTGCTGTGACCAAATATATCAAATATCAAATAACAACCATTGATTTCTAAAATTGTCGATAAAAACAAGATGAATTAAAATAAGTTAAAATCCTTAATGTTGTATCGGTGTGAATACAATTGTTTTAGATATACCACACATAATGGGCATAATGTCTATATACGCGAAGCCAGTCTATCAAACTTTCCAACATGATAAAATATTGATTTTATTGTAAAAAAATTGGATGACGATGTTACTTGACTGGTAATCTCGTAAAACCTCCATAAACTTGATTTTTTAGGTATAAGAGTGATGAGAACTGTGACTAAGATTACTGGTAATTTCGTTTGTATAATGAAATAAGTTTTACAGAGGGTCGTACTGAATGTCATGAGTAACACATTGCTATAATTTGAATTTCAACAATGTAACAAAAACGATAATATGATCATAATCTACAGACTTTACACTATGTATTGACATATTGTGACGTCATTAACTTCTATCATGTGATCACAGGCAATGTTTGCAAAATGGTCGACAACGAGGTTCGTTTCGACAGCGTGCTGTCATTAAATTCCTTGTTAAAGAAGAAAAATCTGCTGCTGAAATTAACCTCAGACTTCAGCGTGCATACGGAGATGTGTGCATGGGCGCCAGCAGTGTTAGGAGATGGGTGAAGCATTTCGAAGATGGGAACACGGGCATCCAGAATGAGCCTCGTAGCGGTCGTCCTCGAACTGCTCCACGGAACGCAATAAGGAAAGAGTTGACGAGTTCTGGGATGCATTTTGGTTGAATTTATTGAACCTGAACAGACCATAAATGCTATCCGCTATATTCAGACAGTTTTGAAGCTCCGTCGTGCATTGCGCGAGAAACGTCCTGAAAAGAAGATCATGATAACGCGTGGCCTCACACTGATCGTGTCACCGTGGAGAAAATCAGAATATTTGGGTGGGAAACTCTTCCGCAATCTCCCTACAGTACCGACTTGGCACCCTCCGACTACCATATTTTCGGTTCTGTAAAAGAGCAGCTGCGAGGCCAACGCTACGAGACGCTGGAGGACACCCGGAAAGCAGTGCGTCAGTGTCTTCGGGAAGATGAAACGGACTTCTACAGCAAGGGAATTTTAAAACTTACAGAACGGCGGGAATAATGTGTGCAAAGAAATGGAGACTATTTTGAAAAGTGACAGAAAAGTCTGTAGATTAATGATAAAATACACATATTTGGTCAATGTTACAGTGTTCATACAATCGATAAAATATGTGTATTTTATCATTAAATATGGATAGTGAAGAAAAGTTGGTCAACTTAAAAGAATCTACTTCAAGCCAAACAAGAACACAGTTCGAACATCTGAACCACTTTGTCGAGATAATTTGTTATCACTGAAGATGGAGAAGCATTCTCCGAAACATGCCTGACTAACTAAGAAGCTCAACAAACTTATGAAGTGTTCATACAACTGTAACATATCTCCTTTAATGTATTTTATCTGTAGATTAAAATGATGTACTTGGTTTGTCTAAAAAATAAAAATTAAGATTTATAACAATGAGTTGCTCATGACTTTCAGTATGACCCTCGTATAAAGAGATTACGAGAGAACTGTAGGATAATTAGCATTAAACTCACACATGAGAAGCGTAGATTGAAGGCAATTAAATTGCTGCTTGTTAAAATAACTTAAAAGTAGCAACTTTCTTTCATATTATTTTTAAAAGACAAAAATAGACACACTTAAAGTAGGAAGCAGAAACTTAAGTAGGGAAAAGAGGCAAAATAAAAGCTCTCCTTACCTTGTAATTTACTTAGATCTATACTTTGTTCCATAATGTCTGACTGGAGAAGTAAACATTGCCGACAGAAGAGAGAAGTATAATTGCTATTCAACCAATGGCAGAGGTCCCATTCCCCGCTTGTCTTGAAGTTGGGCCGGGTTAGAACGCTTCAGACCGCCCTACTTCAAGTCAAGCGTGAAATCAGAATTGGTTGAATAACAATTATACTTCTCTGCTTCTGTACCGGTAATGTTCACCTCTCCTGCCAGACATTATGGAACGAAGTATAGGTCTATACAACTTTGACATACGTAAGTGAACTCAGCAATAAAAGGCATTTTGCCAAACATCCGGGCTCTAATTGTTACTATTATAGCTCCATAAGCCACGTAGGCTCTTTCCTGCTGAACGAAATATATCGTGCCATCTGACTCCGTCTTCACAGATGGTTTGCCAAGCGTTGCATCCTAGCGTCTGTAAATCCCAGTGTATTTTGTCCATGTATGGTCGCCCCAAAAGTCGCTTCCCATTTGGGAATTCTTTTGTGACTTGCTTAATTTGCTATTTGAGGAAACTCTTACGGCATGACCGATCGATTTTAATGGCTGTTAATTTTTGCCATAGTATTTGGTTCTTTGTACAGTATATAAATTGGCATATTCTGTAGAACTTACCGGTGACCTTCTAAAATTATCAATGTTTGTCATCCATTTTGCAAGTTACCACGCCTCACATTCGGAATACAGGGTTATCAAAACACGTGGGGAAACTATAGGAAATTGATAGAGCACCTAAAAGCAAGCAAAATATTTCATATAAACATATGGCCAATTTCGCTTAGTTTTTTAATTACAACCATTGTTTGTGTTGTACATAACATCTGTGATAATAAACAAGCCATATTAATTTTCTTCTGTATTGAACTCGTTGTTGATTTGTTTTGTATTCAAAGTCATAATAAAATAAAAAAAGCCGTATGCTAGAAATTTATTGATATTTGTGAAAATTTGTTATTCAAGTATAATAATTATATTTTTATTTATTTATGTATATATTTTGCTAATTGTAACATTAAATATAATATAAACAAATAAAATTGGAGATTTATGTTTCGAAGAGGTGGAAAAATTCAAATATCTGGGAGCAACAGTAACAAATATAAATGACACTCGGGAGGAAATTAAACGCAGAATAAATATGGGAAATGCGTGTTATTATTCGGTTGAGAAGCTTTTGTTATCTAGTCTGCTGTCAAAAAATCTGAAAGTTAGAATTTATAAAACAGTTATATTACCGGTTGTTCTGTATGGTTGTGAAACTTGGGCTCTCACTTTGAGAGCGGAACAGAGATTAAGGGTGTTTGAGAATAAGATTCTTAGGAAAATATTTGGGGCTAAGAGAGATGAAGTTACAGGAGAATGGAGAAAGTTACACAACGCAGAGCTGCACGCATTGTATTCTTCACCTGACATAATTAGGAATATAAAATCCAGACGTTTGAGATGGGCAGGACATGTAGCACGTATGGGCGAATCCAGAAATGCATATAGAGTGTTAGTTGGGAGGCCGGAGGGAAAAAGACCTTTGGGGAGGCCGAGACGTAGGTGGGAAGATAATATTAAAATGGATTTGAAGGAGGTGGGGTATGATGGTAGAGACTGGATTAATCTTGCTCAGGATAGGGACCAATGACGGGCTTATGTGAGGGCGGCAATGAACCTCTGGGTTCCTTAAAAGCCAGTAAGTAAGTAAGTAAGTAAGTATAAACAAATTAAACTGTAGCTCACGCCTGAAAGAATAGAACTCGTGCTCAGGAGCGGATTCCTGAATTTAAATTAAGAACAATTTGTCTTATGTCTACTGTACAATAAGAATATATAAATTTAAATTTACAATTTTTCATTATTTATAAAATCCATACATAACTTTTTAAATTTAATACTAGAACTATTAGAATTGACGAGATTAGGATATTTACATATAAATTTGTTGTGTATTCTTGGCCCTAAATTACTACTATGATTAAATACTGTAGCAATGTTGCATTTTGGTTCAAACAATCTTAAAGAATTCATACCTTTTGTTTCGTTACTATGAGAATACAATTCAAAATTATTTCGATTTTTATGTGTGAATTTTACTAATACAATACAATAATAAATTGTCTGATTTTAAGAACATTAAAGTAAAAAAAAAAACAATTTTGGAATGGCAAATCAATGGGTTTATGAAGACATATTTTAATTATTTTCTTCTGTAATAAATAAAGTGGATTAAAATGAGTTTTAAATAAGCTACCCCATCCTATAATTCCATACGTAATTACAAATTGAAACAACGTTAAGTAGCCTATATTGTGCGTAATAAACTTATTGATAAGTAATTCCTCAATTAATTTCATTACAACTAGTGGTCAAAATGGAGTACTCTAATCAGGACCGACATCCTGGCCTGCTCGTTCTCCCTACCTAAATCCATTGGATTTCTACTTATGGGGTCATTTAAAGTCAATGTGTATTCCAGACCTATTCATAACGTGAAAATTCTTCGCCAGCGGTTTGAAGGAGGATGTCAACAAGTACGGCAGACGCCTGGAGTATGGGAGAGAGTAAGGCAGTCGATGATGTGACGCTCAGAAGGCGCTCAGAACCCTGTGTTAGAGCTCATGGTGTAGAAGTTAGAAGTTTCTGTATAAGAAAGTATTGTAAATTGTAAATTAAATTTTATCATCACAGATATTATGTACGCCACAAACAATCACTGTAACTAAAAAGTAAGCGAAATTGACCATATGTTTATATGAACTCTTTTTCTTGTTTTCAGATCTTCTATAAATCCCCAGAGCTTTCCCACATGTTTTGATAAGATTGGCATTATTAATGATTTGTAAATGTGTAATTTAGATTTAGTAACTAATTTCATTTAATAAATATTTGTAAGAGAGTTATCCTAACAACTGAATCGATCAAGACACTAACTCAATATTGACGAGATGGATATTGTGATAGATTTCGTAATTTTCCTGCATTTAATAGACGGTAAATAAACCAATTATATTCCATGACTGATGCTTAAATAGACCACAAATAGGTATAACTTAACAAATTATTAAGCGAGTAGAACAGTTATCTTAGATTATATTTGAGTACTAAAAAATATGACTTAGTGCCTTTTAATAATGAGCGATTAAACTATTGGTCTTTTGGATTTTGGCTTTAATTTCAACTTCTGCATTATTGAGGTTAGTAATATACCAAAATAGTTTATAAACTTATCAAACTTTTCAAACTGTGATGTTCCAATTTGGATATTGTTATTAACACTGGGATAACATTTTATACAATAAGTTTTTTCTCTGAATTTATATGTAAGTCTTTTCCTCTCATTTCAAAGAGTAACTGTTCAGTTACCCTAATCATTTTATTTCATTTTCAGTTCACGTCATCATCACTTGCATATACCACAATGTTAAATTTGTTTCCTAATGTGGCTCCATGATGTGTTTCCTTTACTCTGTTCGAATTATTTGATCAGTTACCAAGTTAAATGAAATTGAAGATAAAGGATCATCTGAATTTGCTTGAAAACCAGTTGAATGCATCATCTTAGTTTGTCTAAAACGACTGCCATACGCTAAGTCCCGTTAGAAAGTCTTCGGTTGATTTTGTGAGGACTTAAGTTTGTCCTTGAACAAATTTCTTATGGAAACTCCGCTCTATTTTTCTTTGTTTTGTTTGTTTTGTGGGTGGTGTGTCGTTATTGAGTTCCCACGTTGGACGCCATTTGAGGGTGAGTGGTTATTTTGACCACACGTTGGGCGCCATTTGAGGGTGGGTGCGTCTCGATGTTGCGTGAGATTCACTCAGGGTAGCCGAGGTACGGTTGTGGTGTAGGTTGATATCGGGAATAATACCAAGCCGGCTACTTAAATAAAAGGCAGCGTAAACTTCAAAACTATAAGTTTATTGTCGTATCCACTTGGTAAACCCTAGAATATGTATTTCCGGCTGACATATAATTCAATCGTTGGTCGCCTTTTGTATCGACCCTATGGCGGCTCTGAATAAGCTCTATCCGATACTACAAATTCAATACTCTGTCCAGTACACTATGACACGAAGCGAAATAGTAGTCCTGTCGGCACCAAACGAAGTAGTTATTCTGCCCTGTATGTAGGGCCGCCGACACGAAGTAAAGTTGTTTCGATGATCTCCGCTCCGAAGCGGAATAGTAGTCGTCTTGATACCAAACGAAGTAGTTATTGTGCCCTGTATGTAGGGCCGCCGACACGATGTGAAGTTGTTTTTTTGATCTCCGCTCCGCGGCGGAATAGTACTCGTTATCTCCGCTCCCCGTCACCCTTATTTATAAAAACCTATCCTACGCTAGAACTAACTATTCTATTGGTTAAAAACTACGTCACTAACTGGCCTAAAATCTATTCCCTATTGGTCCAAAGTGACCTCATAAGCTGGACCAAGATCTCTTCTTATTGGGCGCGAAATATGTCATCTCTAAATTTAGACTTTGGATTTCCCATAACCTCAAATTAGTTTGTATATCTCACAAGAATACCCGTTCTTTGGAAAACCCAAGCTTGGCAGTATCTTTCCCACGGGTCTAGTCCGACTCCGGCTTTTATGCTTCATCGAGTCTATACGAAACCCCGCTCAAGGTGGCCCTAAATCTGTCCGATGCTGACAAGTGACGAAACACCTGTGTGAGGAAGCTAATTCTAACGAAGTCGCCAGAACATCCCCGCGAATACATGTAATAGAAATATGGAGATATCACTTCGCTAATGAATCGGTCTCTCCCTCTCCTAATTACTGCTTCAAATGCCCATCTACGTAACCATTGGAAATTCCCGAAAGAGTTTCCAATGTTATGAGATGTCCCCGCTTTCTGCCTATAACTAGCCTCATAGTTCCCCCGCGCGATCAGCCGGTAACACATTATTTACAATACAGTGAGATTACAATGTCACTACAAACAATTACAATAAATATTACATATATCTTCACAAGCCTTTCTATGTACACAACTCTCACACAATAAGCACAACAATGTACAATTTATATCCACATTTACATATGTACAATACCATTCATTCACATATTTACATTTATTTATTAATTGATCAATTACACACTCTGCGTGCTTGGTTGTACCAGCCGCCCTGTACAGGTTCACCTAGCTGTACGCGTGAGACTAACCATCCTACTCTTTCTCATTCCTGCCTCCTAGCCTCTCCTGTTTGAAAGGCCGCAAGAGTTGCTTGTGGTACCTACCAACAGGTTTACTTTTTCCCCTTTCTACCAATTCGAAAGTATGGTCTCCGTATTTACTCTTAATTTCGTAGGGCCCCTTGTACAGTAGCTCCATGCGTGAGTAACGTCCTCTAAGGGCGGAAGATAACTTCACGCCCCTTAGCAATACCAAATCGCCGGGTGAGGGCTCCCATTTGTGGCGATATCTTTTAACTTTACCGAGTCTATACTCAGCCTTTTTCCTGATTCGGTCGAAAGCTAGTTTACACAGAAGTTCATCACTAGGAGGCTCACCCTCCTGTATTGCCTGCGGCAAACTCTTTATCAGGGGATCAGGATCGATCCCTAACATCAGTTTGATCGGAGCTATTCCGGTCGTTGGATTGATAGAGTGGTTCATGACTCTCTCGATCACCTCACATTGCCTAAACCAGTCCTTATGGTTTCGGTGACACAGAATACGGAGGTACAATGATATATCCCTAAGCGCTCTTTCGCAGGGATTACCGCTGGGAAAGTATGCGGAGCAATTGTATATTTTCACGCCCGCATCTTCCAGCCTTTTGCAAAACACTTTCGATTTATGTACCGACACATTGTCACTGAGCACCGCTGTTACCGGACCGTAAGTCGGTATGTAATCTCTAACCAGCTTGTCAGCACACAATTTACTAGAGATATTTCTTAAAGGGTAAATCTTTACAAATTTTGTGAATATATCGTACGTAACAAATATGTACCTGTGTCCGAAGGACGATGTGGGCATTGGACCGTGTTCGTCCACTGCTACAAGTTCATTCTTTTTACCCCTGATAATGACCTGTGGAACATTGTCATACCTTACATTTAGAGGTTTCGCCCTCTGGCATACCTCGCAACGAGATATTACCCTTCTAACCTTCTTTGACAGTTGCTTAATATAAAATGATTCTGACATAGTTAAAATGATCCTATCACTCCCAGAGTGACACATAGATAGGTGAAAGTTATTTATGAGTTCATTCTCCATACTCGCAGGTATGTATATCTTCCATTTCTGGATATCCCTACCATGCAATTTATACAAGATACCAGAGCGCAATCCATACACTTCGTCTTTCACCTGTGAGATTTCTCTAGCTTTGTCCATTAAGGCCCTTATCGTGGAATCCTCCTGCTGCAAATCTGCAATTCTCCGAAATTTTCCCGTCAGAGCTCCATTCCTCGTGGAATCAATTTTCATCACGGCAATTTCGTACGCGGGGGCGGTGATAGTTTCCGGTAGCCCCGATTTGGAATTCAAACGAGAGAGACAATCACCAAAAATATTGTCTGCCCCCGGAATATGTCTAATCGTCACATCATGAGCCAAAATCTCGTGCACATATCTAGATATTCTAGAGTTCGTCAATTTGCATCTACTCAGAAAAGCTAGGCTTACATGGTCAGTAAATATGATTATCTGCCTATTAAAGATATACTGACGGAACTTCTGTAGTGCGAAGTACACAGCAGAAATCTCTAGTTCCGTGATTGATGCGTTGCTTTCGGTACGCGACAGTCCCCTAGAAGCTGTGGCAATCACATGTCGCTTATTATCTTCATCTGTCTGACATAGAATTGCTCCATATCCATATGAAGACGCATCCGTATAAATCTGAAAAGGTAGGCTGTCGTTAGGCCTTTCCAACAGAATTGAGTCGGCAAAAAGCAGTTTCGTTCGATCGAATGCTTCCTGCTCGGCCGACCCCCACCTGAAGGGCGTATCCTTCTTCAACAATGCTCTGAGTGGGGCTACATGCTTAGCATAATTGACGAGAAACCGATTCTGGTATTGTAGGATACCTAGATATCTACGAACCTGTTTCCGGTTCCGCGGCGGCGGGATCCTCGCAATGCTCTGAATTCTCTCTTGGTCCGGTCTAATTCCGTCAGACGAAATTACGTAACCCAGGAAAACTGTCTCAACTTTAAAAAATGCTGTTTTCCCCAGCTTGACTGTCATACCAGCCTCTCTCAACTTAGTGAGTACAAAATCAATATCCCTAATATGCCTATCCACATTATTGCCATATATAAGAAAATCGTCAATGTACTGTGCCAGAAAACCTTTCGTCGAATCACCAAAAATTATGTCAAGTGCCCTTAGTAGCGCAGATCCAGAACTCGCGATGCCGAATGGGCATCGGGTATACTGATAAACTTTCCCGTTATGTAGGAACGCTGTGAATTTTCTCGAGTCCGCGTCAAGCGGAATCTGCCAATACGAACTGGTCAAGTCTAAACTAGTGAATATAGAACAGTCACTGATACGGCCTAACAAAGTGTCCACTGACTCCGTCCTGAAATTATCTTTAACTGAAAACGAGTTAACGTGTCGGGCATCGATCGTTACTCTTAAGCTTCCGTTGGGCTTCCTAACCCAGCACAATGCATTTACGTAAGGCGAGTCTGATACCTCTATAACTCCGTCTTTTAACATATCATTTATGACTTCGTCTGCCTGATCCCGTAAAGATAGGGGGATGGGTCTACATTTATGCCGAAATTCCTCCATTCCTACCACCTTAATTTTGTGTGTATACACTCTACACAGACCCGGCGCGTCTGAAAAGACATTTAAATGGCTACCTACAACATCCATTAAGCGTTTTCTTTCACTCTCACTCAGGCCGTGTGCCTGGTTAACTTTATCTCTCACTATTTCGAAAATATCTGTCTTCCTATTGTTAGACGCGACTACCTGCCTAAGATCGCCAAGCGAAATCTCATTACAATATCTGGCCCTACCGCTAATGAGATTACGTCCTATTTGTCTCGCCTGGACTAATTCGCCGATACACAACTCGCATTCTCCGCAGTCTACTTGACACACTCCCCTAGTTACCTCGTTACCTTCCCAAGGATTAACCTCTATAATCACATTCTTACAAATTTTGAGGTGCTCTACAAAAAATAACTCTTCCTGTAATTCTATCTCTCCCGCGGTTCTCTCATCTAACTCAGCTCGAGCGTTATTGCTACTGAATGGGACATGGCCGACACTGCCGTTACCTGCCGTAACCCCTAGTCTGTTTTCCCTGAAATCTAATAGCGCGTGCCATTCATAGAAGCTTTCTACTCCAATAATGATGTCGGTAGTCAACCTTTGTATCACAAGAAAAATAGCATTTAATTTCACGTCTCCGCACTCTAACTCGAACCATACTTGATATTTTACCTTTTCCTTCTTCTTGCTTAGGGCGCCCGCACAGTACAGTGAACATATCGGTAACGTTTGCAGTTTTATTCCTGAATCCCTAACCTTTTGAAAAAATTCCAAGCTGCATACATTATTTGTGGAGCCCGAGTCCAGCAACACACAACACTTTGTCCCAAATATTTTAGCATCTATATAAGGCAATACATAAGTCCCATTATTTTCTAACTCTGGGTTAGTAATCTCGCTCTGTCTCTTTACGCTTACCGCGTTGGTGGATTCTTTTGATAGTGACTTATTGCACTTAGCTACAGAAATCTCCGAACCCTTGAGACTTCTGTCTAGCAGTTTCCCGAGTGTGACGCAGTCGGTTCCACTGCTACCTCGTCTCTATTTCTACAATTTATAGGCTCCCGGCCCATATTCGTCCTGACCGGACTTTGCTGACGTCCGTTCATATCTCTATTCCTACTTTGTCCCACGTTACACGGTGTAGGGGGCCTATTGCATCCTTGTGAGGCCATTTCTTGTAGGACGTCTCGTCTGCCTCTCTCTTGCTCTTGTCTCCTCCAATCACCTCGATTTTGCGGTCCCCTGCTAAAATTAGGCTGCCAGAATCCCTGTCTATAATTTCTGTTCCTAAGCCAGTGTGGTTGGGTTCTAAGCCTATTATTTCCATTTTCTTGTCTTCCCGTGTACCATCTTATGTGGTTAACCCTACGCACGGGACCAACACCTCCTCTATCGTTTCTCATCCTGTTGTGGCTGCTCTGGTTGTTCCTAATATTATTGTAAGGGCCCCCAAAGGGCGGGTCAATCCTTCTTTCCCTGTTGGGACTATTCCCTCCGTTCTGACCATTATGGTATCGACTATATGCATTGTTGGGGCTCCTATCACAACCCCAGCTACTCTGATTTTGGGCTCCTTTCCTTGGGGATGAAAAGGCTGTACTTGCCCCCTTCCCCGCTTTCTGGTCGGTGGGGCTTGAACCCTTTCCTTTGCCATGTTCATAATCTGCCTGTCCACTACATTCATAGTGCGTGGCGTCCGAACCATCCAGCGCAGTCAATAAATCTATTGTTTCCCCGAAGTCTCGGGGCCCCGCTACGATCAGATTATATCTTATGTTCTCGGGATACTGCGAAATCACAGTTTGGATCAGCTCTGAATCCGGTATTGGCGGATTGAGGCTTTTCCCTTTCTTAACGATTTCAAGAAAATAGTCAATCATAGAAACGCCTCTTCCCGCGTCAAACCTGCTCTGATTAATTTCCTTCCTAATTCTTTGTTGTTGTCTTTGTCCCCAGTATCTCTCCGAAAATTTTTCTCTGAATTCCTCATAAGTGACATTATCCCCTAGGGCCACTAGCGCCCAGTTGAGTGGTCGGCTCTTTAGGCTCTTTCGTACGACAGTCATTTTTAAGTCATCCGGCACCCCTCTTACTCTAAAGTACGTTTCTAGCTCACTTATGTAGTTATGCGGGTTTGAAAATTCAACCTCATCAAAAATAGGGTAACCAATCTCATTCAAAATGTGAGTGGGGTACTGGGGACGGCCTAAATATGCCTTGTCGTTTACATTTATCAGCTCACTACGCACATCATCCCGTGAGGTCTGACATTCCTCACCAACACTATTGTTAACATGTCTTACATTTATGTTGCTACCTGATGCCGGGCTCTCACTTGTGCCCTCTTGTCTAGAAACTGCACGGTCCGAGCTGCTATGTCCGCTTAAATTTGCGGGACTACCCCCATTTAGTACGTCGTTTATTGAGTTCAGTTTACTTCTTAATTCTTCCAAACATTCGTTATCCGCCCTTTCTTTATTCTTTATGGCTCGCTTGAGACCGTCCACTTCCTGATCCATCTCACCTATTTTCTCTTCCACCGAATTCTGAATTTCTCGAACCTTCTCCACTATCGATTCCTCAACAGCTGATTTTAGGTCGCTATTCTCTCTAGTAGCGCTATCTCTAACTCTAACTTCTAAATCCTTCATACTTTCTGACATCCTATCCATAGCTATCTTCAATTGGTTCTCCATTCCGATCCCATTCTCGGCTAATTTCCCCTCTAGCTTCTCTATTTTGTCCTCCATCTTGTTTCCTCTCTCCGCTAATTTTGCAATATGATCTCTAATCTCTCTCGAACTTTCCCCCAATCTATTTTCCATTTGTTTTATTTGTTCTCTACTTTCCCTTGAATTGTTGTCTAATTTATTTTCCATTTGCTTTATTTGTTCTCTACTTTCCCTCGAGTTATTTTCTAATTTAGTTTCCATTTGTTTTATTTGTTCTCTACCTTCCCTCAGAATCTGCTCTCTACTTTCCCTTGAGTTATTCTCTAATTTAGTTTCCATTTGTTTCATTTGTTCTCTACTTTCCCTCAGAATCTGCTCTCTACTTTCCCTTGAGTTATTCTCTAATTTAGTTTCCATTTGTTTTATTTGTTCTCTACTTTCCCTTGAATTATTTTCCATGAAGTGTCTCATCTGCTCCCACAACTGCTCTAGCGTCATTTCCCCTTTGCCACTTTCTCTACTCTGTTGCTTTTCCACTGTTCGCTCTCCCTCTATTTCTTGTCCTGCGTTATTCTCGATCTCCTCCCTAATTTCCATAATTTCCTCGTCCTTCCTTTGCTCCATGGTTCCCTTGTTTCTATTTCCTCGTCTTTCTCGTATTTTCCTAACTTCCTTACTCCTATGGCTACGTAGTATCATCTATATGCTACTCTGTCATCTATCCGACGCTTGCTTTCCCAATAATAATCTAACTAGGCCTGTATTTGCACTCGACTCACTTCCAACAAATTACGCAATACACTTATTTCACTCTTTCCCCCAAAATATCACACACAAAAAAATACATATATATATACACCCGAAATATCACACCAGAAATTGAAACATATACGCTTTATACTTATTCCCCCAAAATATCATATACATATATACACATTTATACGTCTTCAATTCATACTTGCCACCGCCTCTCCGAGTCGCCTTCTCTGGTGGTCCCCGTGTTGTCTTCTCTAGTGTTGTCGTGATGTCGCGATGGCTTGGTTCTGTTCCCGCCTTCCAGCGTCGTTCCTCGGCTATGCAGGGCTGAAATGCTCCATCCGGTCCTCCTCGTTGTTTGGTGCTGTGTTCGCACCCGGGGCCGGTCACTGGAACAGCTGTCTTCCTTCGAGCCCCACGTTGGAAAGCGCCATTTGTGGGTGGTGTGTCGTTATTGAGGCCCCACGTTGGGCGCCATTTGTGGGTGGTGTGTCGTTATTGAGTTCCCACGTTGGACGCCATTTGAGGGTGAGTGGTTATTTTGACCACACGTTGGGCGCCATTTGAGGGTGGGTGCGTCTCGATGTTGCGTGAGATTCACTCAGGGTAGCCGAGGTACGGTTGTGGTGTAGGTTGATATCGGGAATAATACCAAGCCGGCTACTTAAATAAAAGGCAGCGTAAACTTCAAAACTATAAGTTTATTGTCGTATCCACTTGGTAAACCCTAGAATATGTATTTCCGGCTGACATATAATTCAATCGTTGGTCGCCTTTTGTATCGACCCTATGGCGGCTCTGAATAAGCTCTATCCGATACTACAAATTCAATACTCTGTCCAGTACACTATGACACGAAGCGAAATAGTAGTCCTGTCGGCACCAAACGAAGTAGTTATTCTGCCCTGTATGTAGGGCCGCCGACACGAAGTAAAGTTGTTTCGATGATCTCCGCTCCGAAGCGGAATAGTAGTCGTCTTGATACCAAACGAAGTAGTTATTGTGCCCTGTATGTAGGGCCGCCGACACGATGTGAAGTTGTTTTTTTGATCTCCGCTCCGCGGCGGAATAGTACTCGTTATCTCCGCTCCCCGTCACCCTTATTTATAAAAACCTATCCTACGCTAGAACTAACTATTCTATTGGTTAAAAACTACGTCACTAACTGGCCTAAAATCTATTCCCTATTGGTCCAAAGTGACCTCATAAGCTGGACCAAGATCTCTTCTTATTGGGCGCGAAATATGTCATCTCTAAATTTAGACTTTGGATTTCCCATAACCTCAAATTAGTTTGTATATCTCACAAGAATACCCGTTCTTTGGAAAACCCAAGCTTGGCAGTATCTTTCCCACGGGTCTAGTCCGACTCCGGCTTTTATGCTTCATCGAGTCTATACGAAACCCCGCTCAAGGTGGCCCTAAATCTGTCCGATGCTGACAAGTGACGAAACACCTGTGTGAGGAAGCTAATTCTAACGAAGTCGCCAGAACATCCCCGCGAATACATGTAATAGAAATATGGAGATATCACTTCGCTAATGAATCGGTCTCTCCCTCTCCTAATTACTGCTTCAGTTTGTTGCCTTTTCTGTCTGTTTATAGCTCAGATGTTATAAATAATCTATAATAAAGATATATTCAAGAGGTAAATTAGGTTCAAAATAAACATCCTTTTTCTGTTCTTGTGAATCAGGCACTACGCGAAGGTGGACTTAAACATATTCACGCTACTGGGGATCGGTCAGCTTTTGTGTCTACGATTGTACATTATCAGTTTCAATTTTGTAAATGGAAATCATAATACACATGTTTATCAATGTTATTAATTTAGGAAACACCACGGCGGCTCAGTGCTAAAGCGTTGGGCTTATAAGCCAGGGGGCGTTTCAAATCCCCCTCTACCTTCAGTTTATAACTTGTGTTGGACAAGCCTCTAGTCCAGGCAATAAAGTGTTTTTTATCCATGTACTCCAGTTCCCCTGAGGCATCCGAACAATTCTCCATCATAATTTATTAACAGTGTAATGTGATTCACCGCCTGTGGTGCACTCTGGATAGTCTCTGACGAACTAAGTGGTCTACTCTTCTCGGCACTAACGACATATGTAAGCCTGCTCGTAGGGTCGGGTCGAATAACAAGTTAAGGGCCCTGCCCTTGCACAAGAAAGGTTATTAATTTGTTAGGGAAACCGAATTCTTTCATACAGATCCATTAGCACTCATCGATGCTATCAAATGCTTTCGTAAAGTCTATGAAGAACATAATATATGTATACTAGTCGTTTGGAATCTGAAAGCCTAGCGGCCGTTAGCTTCGTCTGTAAAACAGAGAGTGCGCATGCGCGAGAATGTACTATCTGTACTGCTTCTACCTACCGCGTGACGTCACTCATGCTTGCAGATCCCGGGCAGGAAGTATAACTGTTGATTATAGTCATATTTTTCCTGTTAATATTCTCAAGAAGCGTCTGTCATTGTGACTAACGACAAAACATACATCCTCTAGTTACCAAAATAAAGAACATTATTATAGAAAGCTCTAGCAAGCAAACATTCTCATGGAGGCAAATAAAAAAGTTATTATTTTTCGTTCACCATGTTAATAAGGAGGAAAGGAACTGAACACCGTACTCTATTATCTCCTGGCCTAGTTGCCTCATGAGTGATGTATTCATTGATTCTGGTTCACGTTAACACTTTGTTTAAAAACTTAAAATTGTTTAACGACTAATTTTAAAAAAAAGTTATGTACGTTAGACAGACGGCCCGTTTCGACGCCGGTGCTGCGTCGTCTTCAGTGTCCTACGAACTACTGTTGTTCTTGTTGATCTTGCATTCTGTCATTTGCATTCGTCAGTTGTAGGGGTGGGGGTATATTGCTGCTATGGTGGGGGTGGTGTTTGTTGCCGTGCATCATGATATCGAATAATGTGTGGTATTCAACTGTAATTGTGTATTAAGTATATGTTGTGGGGTGTTATTGTATGTTTGTATATTTCGTATTGTTCTAAGATGTTTAACTGTGAACTTTTTGGTGTGATGTGTAGAATTTCCATATCTGTTTCTATATTATTGTTGTCATGATTATTGTTGATAATATGTTCTCCGTAATTTGATGTGATGTATGGTTTGATTATAGCTTTAATATGTTCATTATATCTTGTTCGAAATGTTCTTCCTGTCTGTCCGATGTTTTATTGATGTTACTTAAGAGGTTCAAACTTCTTCGGACAGTTGACTAAACAATATGTTAATAATGTAAAAAAGTGCCTTCTGGACACTCGAGTGCAATTACAAGGGTCCCCAGAAAGTAAGTTTCTCTGTGGCTGTTTAAAGAAAGAAAACACAATTTCATGGAAATATTTATTGGAACAGATACAGCAATTGTTGAGCTATTTTTCAACATATTTCCCACCCAAATTGAGTTGGATCAACGTGTGTATCCCTGTGTCGTAGATGTCTGCCGCCTGGGATCGGAACCAGTGTGTGGCAGCCGCTTGCACCTTTCTGTTGATCCCACAGTATGAGAAATGTCTCGTTTCCGGTAGAGAATATATTGAAAAATACTACAATAATATATGTATCTGTTCCAATAAATCTTTCAATGAAATTGTGTTTTCTTTCTGTAAACGATCCCAGAGAAACTTACTTTCTGAAAGGCTCTCATATTTGCGCTCGAGAGACCAAAATTTGTGTAAGCACTTGTTTTGACATTATTAACATGGTGGAAGATAAAACATTATTTTTTTATCTATCCCCATCTTGCTCAGGATAGGGACCAATGGCGGGTTTATGTGAGGGCGGCACTGAACCTCCGGGTTCCTTAAAAGCCAGTAAGTAAGTAAGTAAGTAAGTATCCCCATGAGAATGTTTGCTTGTAAGCATATTTGCATCACATGGGTTAAAGGTCACACGAGAATTCTCAGAAACGAAACAGCTGGTGAAGTTGCAAAATTTGACACTTTGTCTAATGTAGATTTGGATACACGACAGCTTCGATTTCATATAGTCAGTGAATGCAAGAACTAGGTAACTCGAAATTTGCGTTTTTTAGTTACCTATTTTAGAGCATAGCAAAAATCGCACAAAATGTAATGCAAGAACTAGGTAACTGATCGAACGATACCAGCGACATCTGTTTTCCAATGTAACAAATAGGTAAAAGAAAACTAGACATGGCAATGTCACAAAATATGTAAAATCAAGTTACCTAGTTCTTGCATTCAGGTGACGATATTATGTCAAAAGGACTCACAAAAGAACAGAGAAGTGGAAAAAAAAAAATCGCAACCATATTGAACATTATTTTTAATTTTTGAAGTTTGAATTGTTTCTGATGTGTTTGACCTCGTTTCATAACACAATTTCCGCTAGTTGGCGTGGATTATCTTTTAGTAAGGAACTTACTCTCTTTATGTGGCACATTATGGAGATACGGTGTCTGTTGTCAGGTCTGAGGTGAGGGCGGTGTCGTGGCAGCCTCATACTTCCTACCTTGCCAGCGTGGACAAGATGAAGAAGGCTGTGGTGTGGGGCGAAGTCTGACCAAGAGAACATCCGGATGCTCGCTCGTCTGCAGTCTGCTGATACGTGAAGCTTCTCGTCAAGTTTGTATGTGCACACTATGAGGATTTAATATGGTATCTGTTGCCAGGTCCGCGGTGACGGCCGTATCGTGGCAGCCCCATACTTCCTACCTGGCCAGCGTGGACAAGATGAAGAAGGCCGTGGTATGGGGGGACGTCTGACCACGAGAACAGCCGAGTCCTCGCATGACTGCAGTCTGCTGATGCAGGGAGCTTCTCGTCAAGTTTTTCTGTGATTTCATTTTTCAGGGTTGCACTAGACTGGTACTGCAGAAATCTTATGCTTTCGGAAAGGTCGGGTGTAAGTCAGTTTTATTTCAGATTTTAGCTTTCGATTACGATTAAATTTGTTCGTTTCTTAAAATCTATTAGCCTACATCATTGCAGGAAATATATTATCGGTGTAAAAATTAACCGAGAAATGTTGTATTATTATTTGTTCATTTTTGACATGCAGGCTTTGAAATGTATTTCCGACTTACATTTTATTCTCTTACTATTGATTAACGGATTTGCTTATCATAAGATTGATTTTGTTCAATAATCACAGAATATATGAACTAATAGTTACTTTCAAAATTACTGTGTCTAATATATTTTCTCTGTTGTGTTACAATAATATAGAAAAATTCTTTATATAGTTATGAACACTAATTTTGATTATCAGTCATTTAGTCCACCGCGAAATGTCCATTGAAAAATTGTCCACTATCGCTAATGTCCTTCATCAAAAATGTCCACTGATATTAAATGTCCGGTATCAGAAATGTTTATAACAATTAAATGGCTAAATTATCAAAAACGTCCGCAGTTATTAAATGTACGGTATGTGGATGTCCAGAACAGTTTATTAAATGTAAATTAAAAATTTAATGAAATAAAAAATGTAACAATGAAATACTCATTTACCTCTAAGTTTCACGTAGGATGAACATCTGTCTTCTGTTCTATTTCAGCGGTCGAGTTTCAAGCCTCGCTGATGTCCAGAAGTAAAATATAAGGATAAAAGGAAAATTATTTTCCGCTCTAATTTCCCTGACTAATTTTCCTCTATTTTCCGCTCTAATTTCCCTCTATTTTCACTCCTTTTGTAAGAGAAATTTACAATATTCTATAACTTATTTTAGTTTTTAATTTTTTTTTCCACTTTCAATATAGTTTGTTGCCATTTTTGCTGTTGAGTGAAAATGATACGTGAAGATATTACTGACTAAATTTTAGTTCTCATCGGAGGATAAATTTCATTAGCCATTATGAAAAAAAAAAAAAAAAAAAACTTACTCCTAAAATTTTAATTTCTCTGGAAATACAACTCAGTCATCATTCACAACAATGCCCCAAACATACTAGGTTTGTTTTCGCAGCAGTATCCAACCGGCATGATCACGCGCACATCGACTTTATACATCGCAAAATCGTTGTGCGCATGCTCATGACGGTTTTAAACTGCTGGAAACTGTTGCATAAACAAACCTATAGACTACAAGAACAAACCTCTTAAATAATGGCCTCTGTGTATACCATATACTGGACACTTTAACTTGTGAGCATTTCTATATATTAAACTTTGCTAATTATGGACATTTCTATAGGTCAAAATTGAAACTCTTGACTTGTGTACATTTCTGTATATTAAAAATTGTATCCTGTGGGCTTATTTGGTTGGTCTTTTTAGTTGTGGCCATTTTTCTATTGGACTTTCTGCACGTTGGACATTTTGCTGTGGACGAATCGACCTGGAATGGTAATTTTAGTTTAATAAACGTTTGACATTAATAATAATAATAATAATAATAATAATAATAATAATAATAATAATAAAACACTTTTTAATTCCTACAGTTTAGAAACTTAGATGGAACTGTTACAGAGAACATAGATTTGTTTGTTTTTTGTGGATGATTTTGATAGTTAAAGTTCATAATTCTGTCCATTATGATAAATCTCCAATACCTTACAGATTTTCACGATATTGTCAACAGCAATCTCACTAGAGATTTTGATTTATCTAGAGAAAATCAAAACTCGAGTGGGATTTAATTGACTATTACACGATTAGAAGAAAGTATATAAAGATTAGAAGAAATAAAGCATTCTAATACAATAAAATATTGATTGACTTACTGAAATTCTATTTCTATTTCAAAACGTTTGAACGGAGCCGCCTTTTTCAGTTGACTGTCTGTGCCGTAAACAAATGACGATCGCAAAGTATATTTTATAGTACCATAAAGAATTTGCAGTTTGAAATCTTGGCAAACAAATAAACAAATGCTAGGGTAGTGATAAAAACAAACAAATGCTAGGGAAGCGGTAAAATTAAACAAATGCTAGGGAAGCGATAAAATTGTGCAATAAGCAGCCATGATTAGTTGAAAGACGTCCTTTCCTACCGTTTTATTGGTGAAAAGTAGTATGACGTAGTAAAAGTATAATAGTCACAATAAAAATGAACTTTTCCTACCTGTCTGGGATATTACATTCATAATATTAATAGTAACTTACTTAGAAGTATTGCAGGAGCAAATTGAAAAAAAAGTATGAGATATAAGTTATAAATAGTTTAGGACAAATATATTTTTATAACTTAAGACTCGAGCTATGTTTATTCGGAACATTTTGAATTTTTAAAGTGTGTAGGATATGCATTTCTAGGCATATAGCTGTGTTTAAGCCTCCCCCACCGTAGATTTTTATACTGGCATGATATTACAAAACTTGAGCATGTCAAAGGTAAATTTATTGCTTTTGAAAAACAAGTTATTTTGAATTCTATACGTTAAACTTGTTTTTTACTTGGTTATTATTGGTACGTTACTTGACCTTACTTGTTGTACTATATTTATGTGGCATATGGGTGTTTTAATTGTTTGAGAATATAAATATGATAATGAAACCAAGTAATCAACTTCTGTCTTGTGTAGGTTCTAAACATTAACTTAAAAACATGTGAAAGTATTTGTGAAAAGTTGAAGATAAAGTAAAACGCTATAGGTTAATGAAAGAGTTACTTTAAATCGTGAAACGTGAATTTTTGTGCGACACATACAATATCTGTTCATCACACCTGCCTAAATTTATACAGTGCAGTACTGGTGTGGAATATTTGGTAAAATTATATCTTATCTCTCGTCATTGAAGATTATACATTTGAATATATAGGGACATCATTTTATTTTTACTTAAATTTTTATTCTACCTGAGTTTTTGAATGTACTTCACTCCCACCCCCTCTACTAGTAAACTTCCAACCGTTCTCCACACAGAACCGAGGCCT